>NC_056732.1:8527411-8765174 GCF_019279795.1 Protopterus annectens | reverse complement strand
GTTTTTTTTAAAAAATGAAAATTTTTAACGGGGAAAAACTGGAAGTTTTCACTCTGCTCTTCAGTTAATCCCATGCACCCTCCCTGTTTTTGTTTTGGTGTTAATCTTAGTGGCCTTGCAACTGCCCGCCCCTCTTGTAAATTTGTGTTTGGATACTCCTTCTGGGCCCATCTCATTTGCTCACTCAACTGATTGCAGTGAGATCATATTCTGATTTCAGGCACTCCTACTGTGTAGAAAGAGAGCATCTGGGAAACAGAAAAAAAATTAAGCTTGTTTCCTGCCTTTCCTGTTAAGTGGTATAGACTATTTGTAGGCTTCTGAGCCCCCAAGCCCTTCTGTGTTGGAGGGAAGCCTTCTAGCTTAGTTTTTTTTCTTATAACTAGCCAGTTTTCTAGTTTCAGCACTCAAATCTGTTTCTTTGATGTCAGCACTTGTTCAGAAAAAAAAAATCATCTGCTTTTACTGTACTTGTGTTTCTACCTACTTTTTTTACTTTTGCATCATCTTAAAAGTACTCAGTTGTATTTATTACTGCTTGGTGTAACTCATTCTAAGCCTTTTGGTTTAAACACTTGGGCTTCGGACCAGTTGTTTTGCACTGAGAGGGTTTGTGGTCTGCACTGTAGTGGCAGAACATGTAGCTTACATCCTTCTAGGTTGGGAACTGCTGATTGAGGGCTCAGTGTCTGTTATTCTAAAAGTGTATTAATTCTGGTTTAAGCACTTGGGCTTTCAGGCCAGTTATTTTACATTAAGAGGGTTCATGGTCTGCATTCTTGTGGGAGGAGAGGCTGGACTCTGCCCTTCTGAGCTGGGAATTTTTGGTTGAAGGCTTAGAGTGCATGCATATCTGAACTGCTTCTTACTGAAGTTGGTGCGCCTTGTTTGCTGTGGCATAGACTGGATTCGGGCCTGCTGGATCTAGCTTTGTTAGTGTAACTTGAGCACTAATCCAGGCATTCTCTAAAGTATTCAATTGTATTTATTACTGCTTGGTAGTAACTTGATTAAAGTGTAGCTATCATTCTACGTCTTTTGGATTAAACACTTGGGCTTCAGACCAGTTGTTTTACATTAGGAAGGTTTGTGGCATGCACTGTGGTGGCAGGACAGGTAGCTTTCATCCTTCCAAGTTGGGAACTGCTGATTGAGAGCCCAGTGTCTGTTATTCTTAAATTGTATTAGTTCTGGTTTAAGCACTTGGGCTTCAGGCCAGTTATTTTACATTAAGAAGGTTTGTGGTCTGCACTCTTGTGGGAGAAGAGGCTGGACTCTGCCCTTCTGAGCTGGGAATTTCTGGTTAAAGGTTTATAGTGCCTGAATATTTGAACTGTATCTTACTGAAATTGGTACACCTTGTTTGCTGTAGCATATACTAGATCCAGACCTGCTGAATCTAGCTTTGTTTATATGCTTGTTGTTTGTTTGCTTGTTATTTCCCTGGAATGCTAATTCCACCTAATACGCGGCTTCTCAGTGCTTCTGTGGATCACTAGTGATATCTGCATTGCTTGCTGTACTTATTTCCTTGTTTCACTTGAAAGAAAGTTACTGTTTGTCGTTTTTGCATTTAAGTTACCTGTAACACATTGCACTTAAGTTACCTGGCACTTGCTCACTAAAGCAATTATATAAGTCAGCACTAAAAATTAAAAGCACTACACCCTCACTCCCCAGTGGCCCTGGTTTTCAATTATTAAGGAATTCCCAATATTATTCTAGCATGTCCAAAGGTCAGTTGTCAATCCCCTCTCTGGTCCAGCTGGTGAATCTGGGAATCTTGAGGCAATGTTACAACTGCCTCATGTACACAGACAACCCTCTCCTCCTCCCAACAAATTCCAACACATGTGAGAGATGTAACCATATAGCCAAACTGGAGGCTAAGCTCTCTCAATTCAGTACTGGCATAACCAGTCCAGGAGGAGAAGGAAACCACACTCACTACAATTCCAGTCTCACATAGACCTACCCCGACAGCAAACCAAACACATAATCACACAAAAACATACTCGGAGGCTCTAAATAAAGATCTGCTGAAGCAGCAGAAACCCCCAAAGCAGACACCCAAGCAGCCGCTACCTCAAAACAAAACACGTCAACACATATCTCACAAAGCCAGTGTGCCAAACAGTCACAGCCCTTAAGACTAAACAACACACCTGATACACTTGTAATAGGTGACTCTATCATCAGGCACACTGATGTCCCGCTCACCAGGCTGAACAAGGAGAGGATCACGGTGAGCAGCCTGTCGGGCGCTAGGATCCACCACATAACACAAGCACTCAGGTCACTCCAAGACAAGTACAAATATGACTCCGTCATTGTCCATGCTGGTGTGAATGACCTGAGATGTACCTCCCTAGACTACATGGAAAGAGACATAAAGGAGCTCTCTGAGCATGTAGCCCAGGCCGGTATGACCCTGACTTTGAGTAGCATCTTACCCTCACCAAGAATGATGCCACAATATGAATACAAGATGATCAATTTCAACAATTGGCTTAAGTACTGGTGTCATTCGAAGGGGATCCAATGCCTGTCAGCTTGGGATGATATGCTCGACAAGCCACGATGCTTTGCTAGGGATGGCTTGCACCTGTCACTCCTGGGCTTTCAGATATTGGCAAAGGCTCTTGCTACCCCCATAGTGCCTTTTTTATCAAGGCTCAAAAGACAAACCCACCTCCATAGGTATCACAAGGGATAAGAAACTAAGAGTAATGCTACTCAACGCCAGAAGTCTAAACCTCAAGATGCACGCACTCAAAACTCTCCTTAGCATGGAGAACATCGATATCTGTGCAGTAACAGAAACCTGGCTCAGGGCTCCTGAGAGCACCCCAGCACTACCAGGTTATACCTCATACCATGCTTTTCGGCCCAAAACTTGGACCGAACCACAAAAGGAGGGGAGTATCAATATTCATCAAAGATACCCACACCTCCAGGTTGGTGGCAAAGCACGAAGCATCAGAGACTATCCATGTGCAACTAACAGTGGGTAAAACTGCCTTCCAGTTTATAGCCTGCTACAGACCACCCTCCCAAACCCAGGAACCCCACTCGGCCTTCCTGAGAACACTGGAAAATATGAAGGTCTCTCCAAACACCATTATATTGGGCGACTTCAACTACCCAAACATAGACTGGGAGCATTACTCTAGCTCCAACATCCTAGCCCAAAGGTTCCTAGAATTTATAAACTCAAATGCTATGGAACAACTTGTTACCACTCCCACAAGAGGGGAAAACATACTGGACCTGATCATCACCAACATGGGGACTCTATGCTCCAGACCAGAAGTGTATCCCTCACTGGTAAGATCAGACCATAAACTAATCTCACTGGATATTCACATCCCGACCCCACACCCTGCCCAGAAAACCACAGTGAAAACTTCTAAAGCAAATTTCACATGCCTCAAAACTGAGGTGGAATCCTTCAAAGCCCCCGGGCCTGTGGAAAATATGGCCCAGACTGCAGAATCCTTTATAAATGCATTCTATGAACACCTTCAGGAATGCATGGATCATGCGATCCCAAATAAAACCAAGAACCAATCCTCCAAAGGCAGACGTCCTGTCTGGTGGACCCCAGCCATAAACAAACTATACAATAGAAGGAGGAAGCTACTAAATGATAGAGCAAAATCCCAAAAAGGGAAGGCTTCACTGATCAGTATTAGCAAAAAACTACGGGCACACATAAAATTGTCTAAGGCCAGCTTCGAGAGAAAAATTGCACAGGACACTAAGGATAATCACAAGGCTTTCTTTAGTTATGTTAGGAACCTGGGTGGTAATTCCCAGATATGCTCAGAATTAGTCCAAAATGACAAAAAATACACCGAATCCACAGACATTGCCAACATCCTAGCTGACAGGTTCAGCACAAACTCCCCCCCTCCCCACCAAAAGGGCAAATATCTATTCCAGCAGAGTGCTGCCCCCCTGACATCTCAGATGCTCAGGTAAGAGCCGCCCTCTCCAAAGCAAAAAACACAGCATCAATGGGACCAGATGGTGTCCCGGGCTGCGTCCTACATGAACTCCAAGAATAGCTAAACCCAAACATAAAACTACTGTTCAATCTCAGCCTTACTACAGGATATGTGCCCAAAGAGTGGCATACAGCAGCAGTGGTCCCTCTCCATAAAGGTGGTGCCTCAACGGATCCTGGAAACTATCGCCCCATAAGCCTGACTAGCTTGGTCTGCAAAGCTATGGAAAGGATCATCATGGACCTCATAAATAAAGATATTGGGGACCTACAAACACTGGACCCTACCCAGTTCGGCTTTGTTAAGGGCAGATCCTGCCTCTTAAACCTGGTTGATTTCTTTGAAACAGTCACCAAGGCCATTGACGAGGGGAAGGTGGTCCACACAGCCTACCTGGACCACGCAAAAGCCTTCGATACAATACCCCACTCGGGCATTATAGATAATCTCACCAGCTTAAATATAAACCACTATGTCACTAGATTGATTGCAAACTGGCTCAAGGACAGAACCCACATGGTTAGAATTGCTGGAGCCATGTCAGACTCCAAACCAGTTACAAGTGGTGTCCCACAAGGCTCAGTCTTGGGACCTCTCTTGTTCGGTATATATTTCTCGGAGGTACAGGCCAACACGGAAGGACTGTGGCTGACCAAGTTTGCAGATGACTGCAAACTGGGCACCGTAATCGACTCTCCAGCCGACACACGCATCCTCCAAAAGGGCCTCATAGAAACAGACAACTGGTGCCAGAGCCATGGCCTCAAGCTAAATGCCAAAAGTGTATAGTCATCCCTTTGGCAAAAACAGTGCTCACAAATTACCACATAGGTGGTAATCCATTAAGTACAGAAGAAGTAATTAGGGACCTGGGGACCCAAGTTGATAGCAATCTCTCATTTGACAACCACGTGGCCAAAGTGGTTAGAAAAACATTTTATATAGCCCACCTAATCATCTAGATCAGGGGAGGTCATCGTGCCTCTTTACTCATCCCTCATCAGGCCCATAATTGAGTACAATGCCCCTTTTGGGATGTACCTTACCAGACACCTGCAGCAACTGGAAAGACCCCAAAAGTACCTCACCAAGAGGATCAAAGGGCTCAAACAGATGCCATATGCTGCCCGGTTAAAGAAACTCCAGCTCTACTCAGTGGCATACCGCCTGTTCAGAGGCGATCTGTGCCTGACGTATAAAGCCATGTCCAACCCGGAATTAATGGACATGCTGCACCTCAGAAAATCCAAATCCCATCGAGCTATGCGCTCGGGAGACTTGAACCTCAGCACTGAAATAAATAGGACATGCAGGAGGGATAGATTCATAACCCAGAGGCTCCCTTCACTCTGGAATAAAATCCCAGTCCAGGTTAGGCAGAGTCTCTCATTGACTCTCTTCAAGAGGAATCTTGATGAGTGGATGGGAGATCGTAGGTTTACCCTGGGTATCACTTCTGTGTCACTGTTAGACAGAGGCACAGTATACTAACCTCGAAAAAGGGCATAGCAAAATAAATTTAAAATGGGTGGCGAAAGCCAAACACATTCTGGCTAGGCTTATAAATGCCCTAGGGCAGATAGCCTAGTATGAACCTATGAACCTATGAACATTTTTTTAAACATTGCTTGTATAATGTTGGAAAGTTGTTAGAATAAAATGCTGTGTTATCGCCATGCATTTCACTGCCAAGACTTGAACCCAGGACCCTGTGCAAACCAGTCACAGCAACATACCACTCTGCTAAATCAGATGTTTTGTGAAAGAGAGGGAGACTGAAACTTAAATGGCTAGCATTTAGTGAATTCAGTTCTCACCATAGCTGTCAACTTCTTAGCACAAAACATTTTAACAAAGCCAATAATGGGGGAATACAGCCCCCAAACACATTCAGTGAATTCAGTTCTCACCATAACTCTCAACCTCTTAGCAAAAAACACTGGGACAAAGCCAGTAATGGGGGAATACAGCCCCCAAACATATTCAGTGAATTCAGTTCTTACTATAGCTCTCAACCTTAGCACAAAAAAACCTGGATGAAGCCAATAACTGGGGAATACAGTCCCAAAAATAGGGACAACTTTCAAATATCCATCTTATAAACTTAGAAAATTGCTAGAATAAAAGGTTTTGTGTTATCATGTACTTTCTGAAGAATATCAAGTCTGAAATTCAAATGCTTGTCATTTTTATTTATTTAACATTTGTTAGCCAGGAAAATCTGACTTGGAACAAAAGCCAATTTTTAGCAGATGCCCAGGGAGAAACACTCCATACACATGTCTTTGTAAGATGGGAGGACACCAGAGTACCCAGAGGAAACCCACACAAACACAGGGAGGACATGCAGACTCCACACAGAAGGCACCCCAGCCAAGAATCAAAACCAGAGAACATGTAGCTGTCAGTCAACAATGCTACCACTGCACTACTGACTATTTAAAGACACAAAAATACAGAAACCACAGATTTTATGAGGAACAGAACAGAGAAAATATGAGGCAAAAATCTGCAAATTTTTTTACCAATGGTGGTGGGTAGGAAATTCAGGCTCTTGCCACCTGGGTCCAAGGTACAGGTTCAAGCCTGTGGTATTCTCTACCCACACCATATAGCAACTGGGGCATTTCACACACACAAACACACACACACACAGAGCCCAACTGTTCCTTAGTAAAGTCTGTTGTATTCCTTCCTGCAGTTCCATACCTTAAAGTCCATAAAATGAGAGAAGCCCAAGTATTCCTTAGTGCAGTAAACTCCAAACTCTGTTGTATTTCTTCCTGCAGTTCAATACCTGAGCCCAAAGTCCATAAAACGAGAGCAAGTCCTTCCCCTAATGTCCGTAACATCCATCTAAAAATTATATTTTCTTTTCTTTTTTGTTTTACAGCTGGGGGGGGGGCTGCAGTCCTGCAGCACAATAGCACGAGCCACCCCTGCCATATACTGATGTATGTTCCATCCCTGGGTGTATGTGTGTGAGTACATGTGCACTGTATGTTGATGTATATTCCATCCCTGGGTATATGTGTGTGAGTATGTGCATACTGCATGCTGATGTACATTCCATCCCTGGGTGCATGTGTGTGAGTACATGTCTGTACCATATGCTGACATACATTCCATCCCTGGATGCATGTGTGTGAGTACATGTCTGTACCGCATGGGGCATGGGATTTGTGCACATAGCCATGCTGATGTATATTCCATCCCTGGGTATATGTGTGTGTGAGTACAACTGGTGTGTACTGCATGGGGCATGGGATTTTTGCACATAGCCATGCTGATGTATATTCCATCCCTGGGTGTATGTGTGTGAATACAAGTGTATACCACATGGGGCATGGGATTTGTGCATGTAGCCATGCTAATGTATATTCCATCCCTGCGTGTATGTGTGTGTGAGTACATGTGTATTGCATGCTGATGTGTATTCCATCCCTTGGAGTATGTGTGTATGTACATGTCTGTACCATATACTGATGTATATTCCATCCCTGGGTGTATGTGCATGAGTACATGTGTGTACTGCATGGGGCATGGAATTTCTGCATATAACCATGCTGATGTATATTCCATCCCCAAGTGTTTGTGTGTGAGTACATGTCTGTATCATATACTGATGTATGTTCCATCCCTGGGTGTATGTGTGTGTGAGTACATGTGTGTACTGCATGGGCATGAGATTTGTGCATGTAACCATGCTGATGTATATTCCATCCCTGGGTGTATGTGTGTGAGTACATGTGTGTACTGCATGGGGCATGGGATTTGTGCACATAGCCATGCTGATGTATATTCCATCCCCGGGTATATATGTGTGAGTACATGTGTGTACTGCATTCTGATGCATATTTCATCCCTGGGTGTATGTGTGTGTGAGTACGTGTGTACTGCTTTCTGATGTATATTTTGTCTCTGGGTGTATGTATATGAGTACATGTCTGTACCACGTGGGATTTGTGCACATAGCCATGCTGATGTATATTCCATCCCTGGGTGTATGTGTGTGAGTACATGTGTGTACTGCATGGGGCATGGGATTTGTGCATGTAACTGTGCTGATGTATATTCCATCCTTGGATGTATGTGTGTGAGTACATGCGTGTACTGCATGGGGCATGGGATTTGTGCATGTAAGCATGCTGATGTATATTTCATCTCTGGGTGTATGTGTGTGTGAGTACATGTGTGTATTGCATGCTGATGTGTATTCCATCCCTGTGCGTATGTGTGTAAGTACATGTGTGTAGTACATGGGGCATGGGTGCTGAATTCAAATAAAATCGAATGAAACCTCATTCTGAACATCATGAGGGTCTGATTGGCAGACCTGTAGCTAAGTAGTTGATTGGAAGCTCTAGCTGACGAAATACTATACAAGTATTTATGATCCTATAGCACCCGACAATATGTAGGATTATGAAATTGTCCATAATGCCATTTGTCCTCATGAAAATTATGTTTTTCTGCTAAATCAGTATGATTGCAGGCACTTAATAATGACAATCTTTGGAGGCTCAGATTTCATATCCTTCAGATAAGACATGCTAATGCAAACACCTGTTATAACAACTTGCTAAGTTATTGCAGGATAATTGAAATTAATATTGGTTGTTATGGTTAAAGGGCAGCTATTAGGGCCTAATCCTCCTACTGATTTTGGTATTGCCCCTGACTCTTAGCAGGTGATGAGACTGCTGGGGGTTGGGAGGCAGGTTGCCAAATAATAAATGAAAGGCCATATACTGGGGGAGGGTCAGCAAATTGTTAAACATTCTTTAACAAAACAGAGAAATATTAATGAGGCATTTATTTTATTTTGCAATGAATGTGATAGTTAGCCAGGATAAACAAGAATTTACATGTGAATTTGATCATTTGGACAACATAACTCAGCCATGGTCCACAAATTATCCGTTATGCCTGATAAATCCACAGCTTAATGTGATCATTTGGAGGAGGGGGTGAGACACTGACTAAATGGCATTAGTAAGAGGTTAAGGTTCAATGCAATACAAAGGTGTGGTAGCTCAGGGTGTGTTGGCTCTGGTACTGGTAGCATAGCTGTCTCATTAGGTAGCCTAGGCATACGTCCTGAGGGACATACATGTCGGAATTAATAGTAAGGCAAAGAGGAGAAGGCAGGGTATTAGGGCACATAAGCTATGTTGAGTCAGAGAATTGGGCAGGCAAGTGTCAGTGGTTCATCTGGTAGCACACTTATGTTAGTGCTGAAGTATCAGAAAGCTGTGAGATCTATTACCACAGCAGGTGTTTAGATTCATTTTATGGACAGTAGGCAGGGTGATTGCTAGCTGTACTAGGTGGATTAATATAAACCGTTTCTTCTGTTAGTATGTATAAATCAGACAAGTTGCAAGACCAGAAGAAGTCACTAATGGCATGTGTGAATACTCTCCCTAATGAAATTAAGGCATGAGGAAGATCTGCAAAAAGTGAAGTGTTCAAAGCTGCTGGCCAATAACAGTAGGCTGAGAATGAGCGAATCACAGCAGGTGTCTACATGCATTGTGGGGAAAAATTGAGCCAAACGTGCTGAGGAAGATGAATCAGCAGCCAATTATATGGAGAAACAGCCCCCAGACCCTACAGGGGTCCAATCAGGTAACAACCTGGAACATAAAGCTATAGGGCAAGGGCAGTTGCCAGTTCAGGATTGGAAAGGAAATGTCAGTGAAATTCCAGACTTCTTATCCAGTGAGGCTGGGATGCCCTACAAAAGTTGTTAGTGGTGAGAATGGCTGTTGCTGGGTCAAATGTTTGGCAAACTGGGGCATTGAAGAAGACACCACTACCCACATAGGAGGAGGATGTCGACTTGTACCTGACCTTTCTGATGTGGGTACTTGGGGGGGGGGGTGATAACAGTTTGGTGCCAGGCATGTAGCAATTTCTCTTGTGTTGGGCAACTATGAGGTGTGCGCAGTCAATATAGTGGCAATTAATTGCTTTCACCTTGCAGTGCATATGGCTCTGGCTGTTAAAAATAGACTCTGTGTGTGCAGAGGATCTAGGACACTGAGACTCAAGGCAGTAAGTACTTAACAGGGGCATCGATATCACTGGAGAAGAGATAATTGCCAAGGTAACTGGGTGGGTGGGTTCATATAGCAATAACCGATGACGTGGGTGTGATATATTGAAGATTTACCCACGGTTGGTGTGATTTAATCACGAGAGCAAAGTGAGAATGATTAAACAAAGACAAGCGTGGATACATCACACCGTGGAGTCAGTTATTCTTATTATACAATAAATAATGTCTTTATATAATGCCTCTGTGCTGTTCTTCTTGCACTGCTTTTTTGGATGTACTGCACATTTTCCCAGACCTACACAGTACATCAGTACTGTAGGATGGGTGCTGTGTATAGGAAGCAATAGAGAAAGGCAGATCGCTGTTGCTTTTTTATTTTAGTTAAAAAAGATACCAGGACACTTTGAAGGTATGCGAGAGACGGGACATAGAAAATAAAAAGATAACCAGGTACGTTTCTCTAGTTTTGCATAATGATTATTTTTTATTTTTGTCTGTCTCGTCTCTCATAGGTTCATAGGTAGGTACTAGGCTATTACCCTAGGGCCGTTGGTTTCAAGTGTCCAGTTTTGTAAGTTTATTATTTTATTTTTTCTTTAAGTGAAAGAAAAGTGAATTTTTTATAGCATATATTTATGGAAGAAAGTCCAGGTGACCGGACTTTTTTCCATTGGTATATGCTTCGATTTACAACAGGCATGGAGTTTGGGCTGACCAATCAGCATGCTACTTTTTGAATATTAATAGACAGTCATTGTGTAATATACCTTATAGTGGTCACCCTAGACAGGAACCCACAGCAAAGGCCTTCCTGTGCTTATTTACTATATGCCCAAAGTCATGGGGGAATGTCATAACTGTGGTATGATCAAACATTTTGCAAATTGAAGATAATGGATAAGTCATATATATGGGAGTCCAAACATGTGGACACCTAGTTCGGAATGATGATCAAACCTCAGGTGGTCACAGTAGGGTCATAGGAAGTAAAATAATTTGCTAAGATTTGCTAGGCCTTCAGTGCAGAAAAATGTTGATCAGCCTGTAGATTCTCTCATGAATGGACAGACTATAGGAGAACTCAGCAGGCAGCACAATGTTTACACAAACATGGTACTGTTAGACAGATGCCATGGCAGGAGGTGGGGAGACCATCAGTCATAGGAGACTTCAGGGGCAGGTGAAAGCATGTTTCAGAAAGAAAGGCTATTTGGTTAATACAGGTGGTGTGGCTCAGTGCCAAAGTGGGTCATTCCCCATCCAAAGCTGAGTGTTCTCTCCAGGATTCAAGTCTACCCTGAATAGCAGGTAGCCAACCAGTTGATATAAGGTTTTGGAGATAACTTCCCACTTACAACATAGCTGCCCCACTGGAAGAAGACAGGTAAAAAATTTGACAGCTGTGAAAGGAAAGAAACCCTTAGTGCAGGACACTCTGAACAAGGAGGTTAGCCTGGACAAGGTTGCTGGATCCTTCATGACCCCACCATTTTGTGTTTACAGAGTATCCCCTTGTAACCTAAGGTTGATTCTGATGTAGAGGCCTGGGGAGTTCAGACTGATGTATCATCTTTTTTTCTGGTGTTTTATTCAGTTAATTACATTATGGATAAAAAAAAGGTCAAGGTCTGCATGCATCCTTGAATGATGCAGTTACCACCCTCAGGTCACTAGTGTACCAATGGCTACAGAGCACAACATCCAAATCAGCTTCTTGTTTTCTGTCCATATGCCTGAGTGATTGATGCATCTTGAGGATGCAGCTGGATGGCAGGTTTTACTTTCTCAAGGTCATGCCAATGGGGTATGTGGTGGCCTATGCAACGTTTGAAAATTTTAACGCAACCCTGCACTTGATCTAGGAGGATCAGCCAAGCCTGCACAAGGTGATTCATTATCTAGATGACTTCTTCATCATGGGGTCCTCTGAGTTGGACACAGCTCGACAGCTGAATGAATTTCAGCCATTTGCTCTGAGGTGGACACTGTCCACCAGCTGAATGAATTTCAGCCATTTGCTTTACTTTGGAATTCCTTAGCACAGATAAGAAAGAAGCCACTATTATAAAGACTACTTTTCTAGGGCTAGAAATTAATACCATTGAACAGTCTATTCACTTTACAAATGGGCAATCTCTGCAAATTGAGGGGCAAGATATCATACATGAGGCAGAGGAAGAAGACCGGAGTACAGGAAGTTATGTAACTACTGGGCCTGCTCATCTTTTCTGCAGGGATGTAGACTATGGCAGACTTTTATCAGTTTTCCAGCCTATTTACTACAGTAGAGAGCTAATTGCAAGTATCATCAAATTCAGGTCACACACATCTTATGAGCTGTCCTTGAGATGTGGCTACAATTCTTGCAAGACTTCAATAAGGTGACATTGTGGCAGTTAGAGACTTAGAATTCTGTGCAGCAGCATCAGGCTCACAGAGGCTGAGAATTGACTTTGGAGGCAGGTGGTTCTCAGTGCCTTGGCTGTAGAAGGGGGGATGACATCAGAAGAACATAACTTTTCTGGACTTTTTACTCATCTAGGTGGCCTTGAATTCTTAGCAGGCTGACCTCAGCAACCACATGGTAAGGATTCACTCAGATAATCAAGCAGTAGAAGTGGCCCTTACCAATGGATATACTAAAGCCAATAGGGTCCACAGGTTAATCAAGAGGTTTATTTTGCATGCCTTACAGTGCAGTGTTTTCTGCCTGTTACATGCTGAAACTGTGAAATGACATTGTGAAATACAGTGCAGTGTTTTCTGCCTGTTATGTGCTGAAACTGTGAAATGACATTGTGAAGTACAGTGCAGTGTTTGTTGCCTGTTACATGCTGAAACCGTGAAATGGCATTGTGAAGTACAGTACAGTGTTTTCTGCCTGTTACATGCTGAAACTGTGAAATGGCATTGTGAACTGCAGTGCAGTGTTTTCTGCCTGTTATATGCTGAAACTGTGAAATGGCACTGTGAACTACAGTGCAGTGTTTTCTGCCTGTTACATGCTGAAACTGGGACATTACATTGTGAACTACAGTGCAATTTTTTCTGCCTGTTACATGCAGAAACTGTGAAATGACATTGTGAAGTACAGTGCAGTGTTTTTTGCCTGTTACATGCTTAACTGTGAAATGACATTGTGAACTACAGTGTAGTGTTTTCTACATGTTACATGCTGAAACTGTGAAATGACATTGAGAAGTAAAGTGCAGTATTTTCTACCTGTTACATGCTGAAACTGTGAAATGACATTGTGAACTACAGTACGGTGTTTTCTGCCTGTTACATGCTGAAACTGTGAAATGACATTGTGAACTGCAGTGCAGTGCTTTCTGCCTGTTACATACTCTAACTGTGAAATGACATTGTAAAGTACAGTGCAGTGTTTTCTGCTGGTTACATGCTGAAACTGTGAAATGACATTGTGAAGTACAGTGCAGTGTTTTCTGCCTGTTACATGCTGAAACTGTGAAGCAACATTGTGAATTTACTCTTTCAGTAGCAATTCAACAGTTTTAGAAGTTGGCACCCTAAAGTTTTAGAGAAAGTGGGTGAGATGCCAGCTGCAGTTTGGAACATTGAGCTATGATGGCAGGCAAACTGGTAATGGAATCTTTAGCACCTAAGACCAGAGTAACCTACTTTAGGTCATTCCTGGTTTTCACAGTCTTTGTCAATCTCTTGCTGATACAAGACAGGGCATGGTGGGTGAACGTGTTGAGGAAGTATCTGGCATACAGGTGGGAACAGAGCAAAGCAGTAACAACTGACTGGCATGACAGGATGTTGAAAGGGTGAGGAAGGCTCAAGGCTAGGGCTTGGCTGCCTTTTTGGAAACTCCGTCTTCCCACTCTAAAGAGATGGCTACATACTGTTCTAACCAATTATCAAAGATATATTTCAAGGTTAGCATATTCTTGCTATTTTATTATGGGAAGCCCTTAGGATTAATGATATGGATTCAAAGACAGGCTTGGCATGAAGGACTTCACCAGAGAGACCTCACATTTTCTGGACACAGTATCCTTTTCTGGGTTTATACCAGTATAAATTACTAGCTGATAAATGGTCATCAGATAATTTTTCATCAGCAGCAGGACAAACTGCCCTGCCCAGTGGCATGGCTACACACTGACAACTGTTAAATAGTCAAAAGCAGTAGAGGGCACTTTTCTGACTCTAATGGCCCAGCATGCTGTGGCCAGAATTAAGGTGCTCCCAGGACATCAACCCAGACAGGTATTCAGCTGGTTCAATTCAGGTAGACAGAGATGGAAGTCAGCTACCTTTTTATCCAATATCAGGTAAACAGCATGGAGGAGGGGACTTACACAAGTCACAATAAAAGATAGATCCATCCATCCATACATACATACATACATAAATGCATACGGGATGTACATACACACATGCATACATACATACATACATAAATGCATACGGGATGTACATACACACATGCATACATACATACATACATGCATGCATAAATAAAATGATAAAAGAAAAAAGTATTTGTGTGGGAAAGGATATGGATTGTGATTAGTTGTGAGAAGCAAAAGTTGGACTGCATTTGCTTTTAGGAGGTGTTTAACTAACTGGAATTGTTTAACTCTTCCTCCTTTTAAGTCCATGCAAGGCTCTTCTGACTGAGAATTCCTGTATTCACTGGGCAACGACAAGAAGCACAGTCAGGCCTGGAGGCCTTCAGCTGACAAGAAGCACAGTCAGGCCTGGAGCCCTTCAGCTGACAAGAAGCACAGTCAGGCCTGGAGCCCTTCAGATGACAAGAAGCACAGTCAGACCTGGAGGCCTTCAGCTGACAAGAAGCACAGTCAGGCCTGGAGGCCATCAGCTGACAAGAAGCACAGTCAGGCCTGGAGGCCTTCAGCTGACAAGAAGCACAGTCAGGCCTGGAGGCCTTCAGCTGACAAGAAGCACAGTCAGGCCTGGAGGCCTTCAGCTGACAAGAAGCACAGTCAGACCTGGAGGCCTTCAGCTGACAAGAAGCACAGTCAGACCTGGAGGCCATCAGCTGACAAGAAGCACAGTCAGGCCTGTGCCAAAGGTGGAAAATAAAGGTCTGATCGTAACATCAAAGAAATCCTTATAGCACAAGGAATTCTTCAAAGTTCTCATATTCCTATAGGCAAAATAAGGTCTATCACCTAATAGGGCCTTTAGTTCATTAGAAGCCATCAATATTAACCAATTCTTAGATATAATTTGTTTTATAAGTGGTGTCCTTAGACTGTATGCAGTCACATATCTAATTGGTTCTATATGTGTATGGGCACTATTAGGAAGTGAGTCCCTAGAATCCATAGAATCAGAGAGAAAAATAGGTCTAAGTATGGTCTTCCTGTCCTCTATCACTTTTATTTTCTCAGCAGAAAGAAGTAGACTATCATAGCCACTAAAGGTAAAATCCGCCAACATTTCCTCTAGTTGTAATTCAAAGTTTTGATCATCAGTATTAAGTCTACTTAATCTACATAACTGAGATCTCACAGTACCCCTAAAGGTATGTGGTGCATGCATACTATTGAAATAAGTATATCTATCTGCACATACATCCTTCCTATGCAATTTTGTGTGCATAAGTCCCTCTTTAAGAATCACTTCAGCATCCAAAAAAACAATATCAGTATCAGACCATGTCATTTTAAACTTCAGGAAAGGAGAAGCTTCATTTAAATAGTTAAAAAACATATTCAAAGTATCCAAAGTGCCTTTCCAAAGTAAAAAACAGTCATCTACAAAATGCTGAAAAAACCTGATATGTTGCCTATAGGGATTCATATCACTATAAATATGTTTACTTTCCCACTGGTAAAGTACCAGGTTAGCGTAGGTGTTGGCTACGGAGGTACCCATAGCCACACCCGTGAGCTGAAGGTAGAAAGAATCATTAAAGAGGAAAACATTATTTTTCAAAACAACATCCAAAAGACTACACAAAGTCTCAATTTTACCAAAGTCAGGGTTGGGACGTGATGTTAAAAATTCTCTCAAAAGATCAATCCCGACATCATTCGGGATGACCGTGAAGAGAGAAACAATGTCCAAGGTAACCAAATAGTATTTATTAATAACCATTTGTTCCTTCTCTAAATTATACCATACTCATAATTTTTGCAAAAAATCAGAGGTATCACGCAAGACTGAGTCACATTCATTCAGAAAAGGCTGTAACTGCCCATGCAAATAAATGGATATGGGCTCAGTCACCCAACCTGCTCCTGAGACAATGGGTCTCATAGGCGGATCTATTATTGATTTGTGAATCTTAGGGATTCCATAAAGACGGGGTATAATGGTACAAGAAACTGTTAAATAATTAAATAAATCAAGATCTATATCACCATGTAATTGTAACTGATATTGTTTTTTTGGATGCTGAAGTGATTCTTAAAGAGGGACTTATGCACACAAAATTGCATAGGAAGGATGTATGTGCAGGTAGATATACTTATTTCAATAGTATGCATGCACCACATACCTTTAGGGGTACTGTGAGATCTCAGTTATGTAGATTAACTAGACTTAATACTGATGATCAAAACTTTGAATTACGACTAGAGGAAATGTTGGCGGATTTTACCTTTAGTGGCTATGATAGTCTACTTCTTTCTGCTGAGAAAATAAAAGTGATAGAGGACAGGAAGACCATACTTAGATCTATTTTTCTCTCTGATTCTATGGATTCTAGTGACTCACTACCTAATAGTGCACATACACATATAGAACCAATTAAATATGTGACTGCATACAGTCTAAGGACACCACTTATAAAACAAATTATATTTAAGATTTGGTTAATATTGATGGCTTCTAATGAACTAAAGGCCCTATTAGGTGATATACCTTATTTTGCCTATAGGAATATGAGAACTTTGAAGAATTCCTTGTGCTATAAGGATTTCTTTGATGTTACGATCAGACCTTTATTTTCCACCTTTGGCACATGTAAGTGTTATAATTGTTCCTGCTGTGAGGATATTGTTAGTACTGGGAGTAATGTCTTTGAACATCCAGTGACTGGGAAGACTTTTAGGTTTCATGCTTCAGCAACATGTACTACAACACACATAGTATATTTGGCTACTTGCGTAGAATGCAAGTCGTTTTATGTAGGGAAGACCACATGTAAGCTGAAAGAAAGGATTATAGAACATAAGTCTGAAATCAGAAGATGTGTTGATAGAAATGCTTTATATAAACACATTTCAGATTGTGGACAACAACATGCCTTTAAGTTTAAAGTTATAGATTCTGTATATCCTTCGTTAAGGGGTGGTGATTTAAATAATTTTTTGGAAATCAAAGAGTATGAGTGGATTTTAAGACTTGCCAGTGACTGTGTTCCTGGTTTAAATAGTATGTTAAGCCTTAAACCAATTTTGGTTAGGCTGAGTAGGTTGAAGTTATAATATTAATAGTTATGTATATAATTTTTATTTTTCTGTTTTAAATGTTTTAATATTCTGTTTTTAGTTAGGTCATATGACCTTTTTGGACCTATATATAAGCTTAGAGATTTCTGTATTTTTTAGTATTGATGAAGGATTGTATCCAAAAGCTCTGCTGTGTTTGGTATTAAAGTGGTTTTCCTTTCGTGTATTGTTTGCAAGAAGCACAGTCAGGCCTGGAGGTCTTCAGCTGACAAGAAGCACAGTCAGGCCTGGAGGCCTTCAGCTGACAAGAAGCACAGTCAGGCCTGGAGGCCTTCAGCTGACAAGAAGCACAGTCAGGCCTGGAGGCCTTCAGCTGACAAGAAGCACAGTCAGGCCTGGAGGCCTTCAGCTGACAAGAAGCACAGTCAGGCCTGGAGGCCTTCAGCTGACAAGAAGCACATTCAGGCCTGGAGGCCTTCAGCTGACAAGAAGCACAGTCAGACCTGGAGGCCTTCCACTGACAAGAAGCACAGTCAGGCCTGGAGGCCTTCCGCTGACAAGAAGCACAGTCAGGCCTGGAGGCCTTCCACTGACAAGAAGCACAGTCAGGTCTGGAGGCCTTCAGATGACAAGAAGCACAGTCAGACCTGGAGGCCTTCAGCTGACAAGAAGCACAGTCAGGCCTGGAGGCCTTCAGCTGACAAGAAGCACAGTCAGGCCTGGAGGCCTTCAGCTGACAAGAAGCACAGTCAGGCCTGGAGGCCTTCAGCTGACAAGAAGCACAGTCAGGCCTGGAGGCCTTCAGCTGACAAGAAGCACAGTCAGGCCTGGAGGCCTTCAGCTGACAAGAAGCACAGTCAGGCCTGGAGGCCTTCAGCTGACAAGAAGCACAGTCAGGCCTGGAGGCCTTCAGCTGACAAGAAGCACAGTCAGTCCTGGAGGCCTTCAGCTGACAAGAAGCACAGTCAGGCCTGGAGGCCTTTAACTGGGGTTATATTCAAGAGAATGGTATGGAAGTTACACTAGCATGAACAAAGAGAGATGGACTGGTCATCACTGCTGCTACCCAAAATACATCAAATGGTCATACAACATGGCAGTCGTGAAGTGGTGGTGTTGTGTGCAGGAGGCAGCTGTTATCCATGATTCTGCACAATCTTCTCCAGGTCATGTACAGCTGCCCAACAGCAGGAGTAGTTTGATCTGAAATGTATCAGGCAGGCAAGGTAAGGGCTATTGAAAAAAAATAGGAAGTACATTGACAGGGAGCTAGCCAAGTGCCGATCATGCAAGAGTATCAACTGACACTGTTAATGTGTGGTGATTTCGTTGTAGAAAACTGCCTGTTATATTCAGCTTTTTACTCTTTTTTTTTTTTGCTTCTCAACTTTGAGCTGAAGGGGGTTTCCAGTGTGGGGAGCTGCATAGGGTACTAGATAATCTTGATGCGGTTTTGTTAACCACCACTGTCTAAAAGCTGGATTTATTAAGGATTTTAAATACTAAACATGTTGCACATCTAATAAAAGTGAAAGTCTGATAAAGTTAACACAGGTGAAGTGAACTCTGTGATAAGACTGACAGCTTGATGGAATAACAATGTGTGTTCTAACATGTTGATAATAAAGTTGTTTTGAGGGCTGATGTATATTCGGCAAGGAACCATGCATGTAAACTGGTGACTCAGGGTGCTAATGTCATGTTGAGAAAACATTGTAATAAAATATGGTCAAGTGCTGGAGTACATGGTCAGGTGTTCTCTCTGGGGGGAAAGACTTGGACAATACTTTTCAACGGAGGCCACACTTCTAAAAAACACAGCAAAGCTAAATACATTCTTAAGTAATGCAAACTGAGCTCACCATATTGTACACCTTAGTTAACTGCAGGAAGTAAAGAAATATCTTGATAGTATCAAGAAAGTGTGGACCTCTGCAGCCTTAATTTTCAAGAGCAATGAGACATTCACTGAACAAAGTAATAAAGACAAACACTTGTAGTTTTAAGAAGGCTTTAACTTGGTCTTTGTGTTATTTGTTGCATCATAACTAAGCCAAACCATACTCTGCAGTCTAGTTTGTGTTAGATTCCCTGAGATCAGACCACAAAGCTGTTTCTTTTGAGATAAAAGTCAATTCTGTATCCCAAGTAAACCCTGTAATAGTTAGGAACTATTCCAATACAAACTACTACTTATTAAGTGATAACCTGTCAAAATTTTAAGCCCCTTCAGACTCAGATAACACCTCAGCCTATGCAGAACTGTTCACTAAAACTCAGTACCACCATGTCTATAGCTGCATAGAGGCTGCTGTGCCTAGCAAAAGTAAGCCAAAATCTTACTAAAAAAACAGGCCACCCTGGTGGAATCAAATATTAAACAGGTTGTACAATAAAGGAAAAATGTCATAGCTAAAATACAACACTCAAAAGATAAAAACTCAATCCTCAAGATAAATAGACAACTAAGAGGGCAAATTAAGAACAGCAAAGCCAATTGTGATGCTAAGATTGCTTCACAGGCCAAGGACAACTATAAAGGCCTTCTTTAACTTTGTTTGAAACCTTAAAAACAAAAAAACAACAGTGTGCAGAACTGGTTCTAAATGGAGCCACATTCACACAAAACACAACAGTGTGCGGAACTGGTTCTAAATGGAGCAAGATTCACACAAAACACAACAGTGTGCGGAACTGGTTCTAAATGGAGCCACATTCACACAAAACACAACAGTGTGTTGAACTGGTTCTAAATGGAGCCATGTTCACACAAAACACAACAGCGTGTGGAACTGGTTCTAAATATAGCCATATTCACACAAAACACAACAGTGTGTGGAACTGGTTCTAAATGGAGCCATGTTCACAGAGCCTAAACACATAGCAAATCTATTGGATAGCAAATTCAGCTCCAACTTTACCCCTTACTCCTCTCCCAACCACACCCCCAGAAATACCATCAAACATAACCTGACCAACAATCAATAGGGAACAGGTCCTAAATGCACTCTCTAAGCCCCAAAACACAGTCTTGATTATCCCTGATAATACCCTGGGATGTCTCCTAAACAGTCTGAAATATGGCCTACAGGGGTTACTGGAGTCACTTTCCAACTGTCGCCTCTGAAGATGATTTGCGCCACTTGAATGGAGGACTGCAATGGTTATCCCTCTGCACAAGGATAGACCTTCCATGGATCCTATGAACTAAAAACCCATTAGTTTCTGCTCATCTTCTGAGTGGTTGGCTGCTGAGATTCACCTGCATAAATCAACTGACAAAAGCTGATTTAAGTATACTTTTCTCTGCACTTATTTAAGACTAGAAATTTGTACACAAATTGTTTCACTTGAATACTGTACTTCCTGTCTCTAGCTGCAGTTAGTTGCCTGAAATGTGAAAAAGTGTAGCCATCTGGATGCATTGAAAGTTGTTAGACTGCTTTTGAAATTCTGTGTTAAAACTTAGCCTGGGGGTTTCTGCTTCCATTATAATCTGTGCTGGTCACATTTTTTAATCATTCTGCTCATCTTCCGAGTGGTTGGCTGTGAGATTCGCCTGCATAAATCAACTGACAAAAACTGATTTAAGTATACTTTTCTCTGCACTTATTTAAGATTAGAAATTTGTAGATAATTGTTATATGTAATATAATACAGGGAGATAATACTCCCTGAGTCTAGCTGCAGAATCTTGGTGGCTTTGGAATTGCCCATCCCTGCTATAAATCTGTTTTTGGACACTCCTACTGGGCCCATCTCATTTGCTCACTCAGCCAAGTACAGTGAGATCATATTTTGATTATAGACACTCCTACCAGTCCCATCTCCTCTGCTGTGTACAGAGAGATCACTTGGGAAGGACATCCCCTATAGCATTTTAATCTGCTATGTTCCCTCCCTCTCCACAAAAAAAAAATACTTATTGTTTCTTGAACTGCTCTTCATAGGTGCCCAAAGGCATTTATAAGCCTAGCCAGAATGTGTTGGCTTTCGCCGTCCCCTTAGATTAGTTCCCTGTGCCTCTGTCCAGCAGAGCCACTGAGGTGATCCCCGAGATAAACTTTCTATTTCCCATCCACTCGTCAAGGTTTCTTTTGAAGATTGTAAGTGAGAAGCTCTGCCTAATGTAGATTGGGATCTTGCTTCAAAGCATGGGAAGTCTCTGGGACAGGAATCTATCCCTCCAGCATGTCCTATTTATTGTTGTGGTGAGGTTTAGATCCCTAGAACGTGTGGCTCGAGGGGATAAGGTTTTCTTTAGGTGGAGTATGTCCATCAATTCTGGGTTGGATATGGCCTTGTATGTCAGACAGAGATCACCTCTGAGTAGGCGGTATGCAACCGAGTACAACTGGGGTTTCTTCAGTCAAGCTGCATAGGACATCTGTTTGAGGCCATTGATCCTCTTGTTGAGGTACTCCTTTGGTCTTTCCAGCTGTTGCAGATTTCTTGTAAGGTACATCCCAAATGGGGCATTGTACTCTAAGATGGGTCTGATGAGTGATGAGTAGAGGGGCACAATGACCTCTTTTGATCTGGATGCAAACCCTTTTATGATTAGGTGGGCCATATAGAAGGATTTTCTAACAACTTTGGCAATGTGATTATCAAAGGTGAGATTACTATCTACTTGGGTCCCCAGATCCCTTATTACGTCTTCCGTATTTAGGCGACTACCACCTATGTGGTAGTTTGTGGGTACTTTGTTTTTCCCAAAGGGGATGACTATGCACCTTCTGGCATTTAGCTTGAGGCCATGATTTTGACACCAGGTATCCGTCTCAGTGAGACCCTTTTGGAGATTGTCTGTGTCAGCCAGAGAGTCAATTATAGCCCCTATTTTGCAGTCATCTGCGAACTTGGTCAGCCATAGTCCTCCTGTCCTTGCCTGTACCTCTGAGATGTATATGCCAAACAGGAGGGGTCCTAGGACTGACCCCTGGGGAACACCACTTGTAACCGGTTTAGAGATGGACCTAGCTCCCGCAACTCTCACCATGTGGGTTCTGTCCGTGAGTCAGTTGGCAACCCATCTTGTGATGTAAGGATTTATGTTCAGGCTGGTGAGCTTGTCTATAATACCAGAATGGGGAATGGTGTCGAAGGCCTTAACGAGATCTAGGTAGGCTGTGTATACCACCTTTCCCTCATCTATAGCCTTGGTAACTGTCTCAAAGAAGTCCACCAGGTATAGGAGGCATGATCTGCCCTTAACAAAGCCAAACTGGGTAGGGTCCAGTGTTTGGAGGTTCCCAATGTCTCTGTTAATGAGTTCCATGATAATGCGCTCCATAGCCTTGCAGGCCAAGATAGTCAGGCTTATAGGGTGATAGTTCCTGGGGTCTGTTGTGGCTCCCCCTTGTGGAGTGGAATAACCGTTGCTGTGCGCCACTTTATGGGTATGTAGCCTGTAGAGAGGCTGAGTTTGAACAGTGTGTTTAGGTGAGGGGTTAGTTTGTCTTTGAGCTTGTGTAGGACGCAGCCTGGGACACTGTCCGGTCCTATTGATGTTGAGTTTTTGGCTTTGGAGAGGGCTGTTTTAGCATGAGTGTCTGTGATTTCAGGGACTCTACATTCTTTTGGTATGGTTATGGGCCCTTTTGGGGGTGAGGGGGGGTGAGGTTTGCGCTGAACCTGTCTGCCAGGATGTTGGCGATATAGATCAGTTCAGTGTATTTTGTGCCATTCTGCACTAACTTCAAGCAGATCTGAGCATTGCCACTTAGATTCTTGACATAGCTAAAGAATGTCTTGTGGTTATCTTTGGAGTCCTTGGCAATTTTTCTTTCAAAGCTCGCCTTGGATGATTTTATGAGGGATCATAGTTTCATGCTGATACTGATAAGGGATGTCTTCCCTTCTTGGGATTTTACTCTTTTCTGTACTAATTTCCTCCTTCTATTGTATAGCTTGTTTATGGCAGGAGTCCACCAGACTGGTTTCCTTTTCTTGGAGGAGTGAGTCTTTGTTTTGCTTGGGATGGCACGAGCCATGCATTCTTGTAGCTGCCTGTAGAATGCATTATTAAAGGATTTTGCAGCTTGGACAGTGTTATCCTCCAGCATGGGGGCTTTGAAACTTTCCACCTTGGTCTTAAGTAACGTGAAGTTTGCTTTTGAAAAGTTTTTCATGGTGACTTTCTTGTCCAGGGTTGGAGGCAGAATATGGATATCCAAAGTGATTTGTTTATGGTCAGATCAAACCAGCGAAGGGTTGACCTCTGGTGTGGAACACCGGTCGCCCATGTTGGTGATGACCAGATCCAATATGTTGTCACCTCTGGTGGGAGTGTTGACCAGTTGAACCAGGGTGTTTGAGTTTATAAATTCTAGGAAAAGTTGGGCAAGGGAGTTAGTACTTGAGTAGTTCTCCCAGTTAATGTTTGGATAATTGAAATCACCCAATATTAGGGTGTTTGGTAGGACCTTTATGTTTCCTAGTGTTTCCAGAAATGTGGAATGGGGGTCCTGGGACATGGTGGGTGATCTGTAGTAAGCTACAATTTGAATTGCAGTTTTGCCCATTGTTAGTTGCACGTGGATGATCTCTGAAGCATCGTGCTGTGCCACTAACCTGGAGGTGTGGGTATCCTTGATGAATATGGATACATCCCCGCCTTTTTTATTTCGGGTTGGGTTCTGTGGCCGAAATGTATGGTATGAGTTGTAACCTGGTAGTGCTGGGGTGCTCTCTGGATCCTTAAACCAGGTTTCTGTTACTGCACATATATAGATTTTCTCCATACATAACTGTCTTCTACCTTAATACATTAATTTGCTGTTCTATGTACTTTTAAGTGTAGAAGTTCTCTTATTTGATTTTTCATAAACTTATTTTTGTCATTTTTAACTTATCTGCATTTATTTAAACTGTATTTGCCTTAATATTGCTACACACTCAAATGTGCTAGCTTGTACTGCATTTAAAGTGTTTTTGCTATTGTTTTGCTACTGTTATTAGCTCATTCTTTCTAATACAGAGAGAACTTTTTGAGAAAGCCAACCCACTTAAAATAAATAAATAAATAAAATGTATATATATATATATATATATATATATATATATATATATATATATATATATATATATATATATATATATATATACACACATTCCAAACTTGTTTTCTACCTTTCCTGTAAGTAGTCTAATCCAGATACAGATTTGCTGTATCCAGGACTGTTTGTAAGCTTCTGTGCCCCAAGCCTTTCTGTGTTGGAGGGAAGCCTTCTAGCTTATTAGTGGGAGTGGTAAACACTAGGTAGCCTATCTACCAAAAGAGTGGTTTCTGGCCCATAAACTGTAGTTTATTGGCCATTTGGGCAGTTTTTCCATATCTTTCAACTTTCTAGTTTAAGAGCCTGCATTTGCACGTGTTTCTCACCTTCCCTGTAGCTAGTTTAGTCCAGATACAGATTTACTGTATCCAGGACTGTTTGTAAGCTTCTGTGCCCCAAGCCTTTCTTTGTTGGAGGGAAGCCTTCTAGTTTATCAGTGGGAGTGGTAAACACAAGGTAGCCTATCTACTACAAGAGTGGTTTCTGGCCCAGAAATTGTAGTTTATCGGATGTTTGGGCAGTTTTACATCTCTTTCAACTTTCTGGTTTAAGAGCCTGCATTTGCACTTGTTTCCCACCTTCCCTGTAACTAATTTAGTCCAGATACAGATTTGCTGTATCCAGGGCTGTTTGTAAGCTTCTGTGACCCCAAGCCTTTCTGTGTTGGAGGGAAGCCTCCTAGCTTATCAGTGGAAGTGATAAGCACTAGGTAGCCTATCTACCAAAAGAGTGGTTTCTGGCCCAGAAACTGTAGTTTATTGACCATTTGGGCAGTTTTTCCATCTCTTTCAACTTTCTGGTTTGAGCCTGCATTTGCCCTTGTTTCCCACCTTCCCTGTAGCTAGTTTAGTCCAGATACAGATTTGCTGTATCCAGGACGGGTTGTAAGCTTCTGTGCCCTCAAGCCTTTCTGTGTTGGAGAGAAGCCTCCTAGCTTATCAGTGGGAGTGGTAAGCACTAGGTAGCCTATCTACAACAAGATCCAGATACAGATTCTTAGTTTTAGGACTTGAATTTGCTTATCTGTGCTCAGCACTTGTTCAGAACTTGTTGTAAGCACTAAATAAACAACAAATTACTACAGCACTCACCCTTCCTCATTACCTAGAGGAAAACAGTTTTGGTACTTACTTTCCTCACTTGCTTAGAGAAAAACAGCTCTTGTACTCACTTTCCTCACATGTCTAGAGGAAAATATTTTTTTATTCAGGCATGTCCAAGGTTCAGCTCCCAGTTTTCTCTCCTGTCTATCTGATGAATCTGGGCATCTTGGGGCAATGTAGCAATTGCCTCATGTGCACAGACAACCCTCTCCTCCTACCACCCAACACTACAACCTGTGAGAGATGCACTTATCTAGCCAAATTGAAAGTAAAGCTCTCTACAACCAAGACTGAACTTGATAGTCAAGAGGAGAAGGTAAACACTTGCACCACACCACACACATCACATAGTCCCACTAAACCTACACAACCAAAATCCACACATAGAGACAGAAAAGCATTTGCAGAGGCTCTCAATAATAATCTGCTCAAGCAACAAAGACCTCCAAAGCAGAAATGCAAGCAATCTCCCACCACCAACACAACCGAAATGACACATAGCCCACAGATTCAGTGTGCCACTTAACCACAGCCCATAAGGCAAAACAATGTACCCAACACACTAGTCATAGGTGACTCTATAGTCAGGCACACTGCTGTCCCACTCACCAGGTTAAGCAAGGAGAAGGTCACTGTCAGCTGCCTGTCGGGTGCCAGGATCCACCACATAACCCACACTCTCAAGTCACTCCACAACAAGTACAAATATGACTCTGTGATTGTCCATGTTGGTGTGAACGACCTGAGACGTACCTCCCTGGACTACATGAAAAGAGACATGGAAGAACTCTCCAGTCTTGTAGTCCAAGCAGGTATGACCCTAACCCTGAGTAGCATCCTGCCATCACCCAGAATTATACCACAGTACAAGGACAAAATAAATGACTTCAACAATTGGCTGAGCTTCTGGTGTCATTTTAAGTGGATCCAGTATCTGTCTGCCTGGGACAACATGGTCGACAAACCACAATGCTTTGCCAGAGATGGCCTGCACCTGTCATTCCTGGGATTCCGGATACTGGCTAAGGCTCTTGCTACCCCTATAGTGCCTTTTTTAGGCAAGGTTCAAATGACAAATTCACCACCATAACAGGAACAGGCTAGCAAAAACTGAGGGTAATACTACTCAGTGCTAGAAGTCTAAGTGTCAAAATGCACTCACTCGAAGCACTCCTTAAAATGGAGAACATTGATGTCTGTGCAGTGACTGAGACCTGGTTCAAGGCTCCAGAGAGCACCCCTACATTACCAGGCTTATAACTCATACCACACTTTTCGACCATCTAACCTGGACTGGAACACCAAAGGCGGAGGTGTGTCCATATTCATTAAGGATATCCACACCTCCAGGCTAGTTGCTCAGCATAATGCAGCCGAGGTTATCCAAGTTCAACTAACTCTGGGCAAAACTGCAATCCAAATTGTAGCCTGCTACAGATCCCCCACCATGCCCCAGGATTCCGACTCCTCTTTTCTTGATATACTGGAAAATATTAGGGTTCAACAAAACACCCTAATATTGGGCAATTTCAACTACCCCACCATTAACTGGGAAAACTACTCATGTACCAACTCCTTCCCTCAACGCTTTTCAGAATTCATAAATTCCAATGCCCTGGATCAACTTATCCACATCCCCACCAGGGGCAACAATATCCTAGACCTAGTCATTACCAACATGAGTGACTGGTGTTCCACACCTGAAGTCAACTCCTCATTGGTCACATCCGACCATAAACTAATCACCCTAGATATCCACATCCCGTCTCCACCCCCCATTAAGGAAACCATGGTAAAAAAATTCTCCAAAGCCAACTTCCTGCTTCTTAAGACAGAAGTGATGAACTTCACGACACCCATGCAGATGGACAATACAGTTATGACTGCTGAATCCTACACAAAATGCACTCTGTAAGCACTTACACGAGTGCATGGATCGTGCTATCCCAAACAGAACCAAGACGCTATCCTCCAAAAAAAGGAAGCCAATCTGGTAGTCCCCTGCCATAAACAAACTGTACAACAGAAGGAAGAAATTGTTGCAAAAAAGAGTAAAATCCCATGAGTGGAGGAGCTCCCTGGTCAACCTCAGCAAGAATCTGAGATACCTTATAAGATCCTCCAAAGCTAGCTATTGAAACAAGATTGTCACTGATTTTAAGGACAACCACAAAGCATTCTATAGCTATGTCAAGAATCTCAATGGCAACCCCCAGATCTGCTCTGAGTTACAGCACAATGGCACATAAATTACAGAACCAACTGATATTGCCAACATCCTGGCAGATAGGTTCAGTGCTAAATTTACCCCCCTCTCACCCCCTAAAGGGCCCATATCTATACAAGAAGAATGCAGAGTTCCTGTAATCACAACTTCACAGATAAAAGCAGCACTCTCTAAAGCCAAAAACACAGCATCCATGGGACAGGACAACATCCCAGGCTGCATTTTACACGAACTTCAGAACGATCTGGCTCCCCACATAAGCACCATGTTCAATCATAGTCTCATGTCAGGCTTTGTGCCCACTGAATGGTGCACAGCAACAGTTATCCCACTCCACAAAGGGGGAGCCACTACTGATCCTGGGAACTATTGCCCTATTAGCCTGACAAGCCTGGTCTGCAAGGCCATGGAATGTATCCTCATGGAATTTATAAACAAAGAACAAAGACATTGGTAACCTCCAAACTCTGGACCCCACCCAGTTCGGGTTTGTGAAAGGCAGATCATGCCTCCTGAACCTGGTCGACTTCTTTGAGGCAGTCACCAAAGCCGTAGATGAGGGTAAGGTAGTTCATGCAGCCTATCTTGACCTCACCAAGGCTTTCAACACCATCCCCCATTCTGGAATTATAGCTAAACTCACTAAACTAGGTATAAATACCTATGTCACAAGATGGGTTGCCATCTGGCTCACTGACAGAACCCAGACTGTAAAAGTTGCAGACTCCAAATCTGACTTCAAACCAGTGACAAGTGGAGTACCACAGGGATCAGTCCTGGGACCTCTCCTGTTTGGTAACTACTTCTCTGAAGTACAGACTAATGTGGAAGGCCTCTGGCTAACAAAGTTCATAGATGACTGCAAACTAGGAGCTATAGTCGAATCCCCAAATGATGTGGACATCCTACAGAAGGGCCTCACTGAAACAAATGCCTGGTGTCAGAGCCATGGCCTCAAGCTCAATGCCAAAAAGTGCATTGTTATCCCCTTTGGTAAAAAGTCTGTACCCATGAACTACCACATAGGTGGCAGTCTTCTTAACACCGAATGTGTGATAAGAGACCTTGGGACCCAGCTGGACAGTAGTCTCTCCTTTGATAAACACATTGCCACGGTAGTCAGGAAATCCTTCTACATGGCACACCTCATCACAAAAGGATTCTCATCCAGGAAAAAAGAGGTCATTGTTCCCCTCTACTCGACACTCATTAGATTCATTATAGAGTACAACGCCCCTTTTAGAATGTACCTCACAAGACATCTGCAGCAGCTTCAAAGGCCACAGAAGTACCTCACAAAGAGGATTACTGGCCTCAAACAGATGCCCTACACTGATCTCTCAAAAAACTTCAGCTTTACTCTGTAGCATATCGCCTACTCTGAGGTGATCTCTGCCTAACATATAAAGCTATGTCAAGCCCAGAGCTGTTGGACATGCTACACCTAAAGAAATCCCAATCCCTCCAAGCTACATGCTCTAGGGACCTAAACCTTGTCACCACAACAAACAGGACTTGCTGGAGGGATAGATTCCTGTCCCAGAGACTTCCCATACTCTGGAACAAGCTACCCATCAATGTCAAGCAAAGTTCCTCATTAACACTCTTCAAGAAAAATCTTGATGAGTGGAAGGGGGAAATAGGAAATACACCCCGGGGATCACTTCTGTGGCTCTGCTTGACAGGGGCACAGGAAATTAACTTTCTTGGGTTGGCGTAAGCCAGGGAACTTTGTTGGCTAGGCTTACTAATTCCATTGGGCCGATAGCCTAGTACCTACCTATGAACCTATTAGTCTGAATAGTTACATCTACAAAGCAATGGAAAGAAATATCATGAAAATGATGAATAAGGACATGAGAAACATTCAGACATTAGACCCAATGCAATTTGGTTTTGTCAAGAACAGGCCATGCCCAGTAAATGTGATGGACTTCTTTAAGAAGGTCATCAAGGCAAAGGGGCAAGGGCAAAACAGTGCATCCTGCCTACCCTGACCTGCCTGAGGCATTTGATATAATACCCCACTCAGACATTGCTAATAAACTCACAGAATTAGGTATAAGCCCCAGTGGAATACACTGGATAGCCAAATGACCCTCAGATAGAGCACAACAAGTTAGGATTAGGGAGACTTGTCACCAGCAGAGTCCCTCAGGGCTCTTTGCTGGGCATGCTCCTGTATGACAGCCATTTCCTGGAAGTCAAGACTAGTGTCAGTGACTTGTGGCTGACCAAGTTTGCAGACAATTGCAGACTAGTAGCAGGCATTGAATCTTCCAAGACAAAAACTTTGCAGGAGTGTCTAGCACAGGCAAATGACTAGTGCCAAAGCCATAGCTTTAAACTTAATGCCAAGAAATGCATAATAGTATCTTTTGAAAAGTCCTCTACATTGGGAAATGTCTTCATCGATAAAATATACCTAACACTCGAACTAGTAGTCAGGGACTTGCTATGCATGTAGATAGTAATCTGGCTTTTGACCAGCATGTTTCTAAGGTAGTAACAAACTCATTCTATGTTACTCAGCTTAAAAATAAGGGCATGGCATCCAGGGAGGTCATCATGTCACTTTATTTGGCCCTTATCAGACCCTTCATTGAGTATAACACCCCCTTCAATATGTACATGACCAGGAACATGCAACAGCTGGGATGTCCACAGAGGTTCACCACAAAAAGAATATAGAGCGTAAACAAAATGTCCTATGCAGATCATCTCAAACCCTCAGTTCTGTACTCTGCTTTCTACAGACTGTAGAGGGGTGATCTATACTTAGTATACAAGGTAATCTTGAACCCCAATCTGATGGACCTTTTAAATATCTAAAAATGAACAACATCAGAGCTACTAGATCCAAGGTCTTAAAATTTGCTTATGATTTAAATAGGACATGTTGGAGAGACAGGTATGTGTTTCAGAAAATTCACATTCTCTGGAACAGGCTTCCCATCCAGGTGAAGCAGAGCCCTTTCCTAACTCAATGTAAGCATAACCTGGACCAGTAAATTGGTAACTGGAAATTCAGCCCCAGTCTGGTACCTATATCTTTGATGGACAGAGGCAGTAATTAAATCATGCCCTAGCTAGCATGCACCTCTTAAAATAAACTCTAAAGCACAATAACTCATGGGAGATATTTGGATTGCATGGCTAGGCTTGTAAAGGCCGCAATGGTCGTTAGTCTAGTATACACTTATGAACCTATTTATATGTATAGTGAATGTTAAAAATGAATAGAAAGAAGACATTTTCAAACTTTATAAAAACAATAAAAAATGTGAAAATGCAAGCGATACATAGAAGCGAGAAAGGTGATTGAAAGTTTACAACATGTAAAACAGATAAGACAGAATGAAAATTATTCAGGAAAATATTCTATGCATACATGAAAAGACCAAGGAAACACTATGATAATGCATCTAATTAAGGTAACGCCATTATATCTAATTTCAGGGACTCCACTTTAATGATTCATTCAAGGCACTTCAAAATAAGGAAGATGAAAACGCAGAAGCAGTAGACATAGACACAAATCAATGGGAGATGACAGAGCTAACAAAAGAGCATTTAGAGAAAAATATAATTAAACATGAAACCTCCAGGTTTAGATAATGTAATTAAAAACACTGTAAAAATAACAAGCACCTCCTTGTATTTCATATGCCGTCTCATTCATGCACTATGACAATAATATGTTTTTAAGGGATGTGGACATGTAGTGATGTTTCTACTTTTTAATAAAAATCTAATAAGGCAGAAATGTTTTTATTTATTTTATTTTACATTTGTTTACTGGGAAATTTTGACTGAACAGGCCCATTTTCAGCATAGGCCCAGGGAAAAAAGCTCCAGCTGAAATCTATAAATTTAACATAGCTACATAAAATCCACTTACTTTTGGATATGTTTGATAAACTGCTTAGCGTAATTATATAAATGTTGGTTGCTAGAAGTAATTCTAGGTGAATTAAACAGATCAAGGGTTGTCAATGATTCGTAATTTTCACAGAAGCAAAATCATTCATCAGCAGGGCCGCCGAGAGAAAATCCGGGCCCCGGTACAAAGAAGGTGTGTGGGCCCTTATACAAAATTCTACACACACATGTAAGTGTGTATATTATTATTTATTTCTAACAATCGTAGATTCCATTGATACATTTAGATAAGTATGTATAGGTATAAATGTAATAATAAAGTAATATATTTATAATAGTAAAAGACATTTATAATAGCATTTATTGTTTGCTGAACAAAGGTGCTTTCCTGGCCTTTTTCCTAGCAAAACTCTGAATTACATAATCAAAATGAATCTGTTTTGCTAGATCAGACTCAATACTGAGTCTTGCCAAATTTGCTAGTCACGCTTGTGACATAGTGGATCTTAGGAAATTTTTTACCAGCTTTAGCTTGCTGAATGAGCACTCCGCAGAGGCGACAGTGGCAGGAATTGTCAACAGAATACGCAGACCGATGCATATATTCGGAAAGAATCCTTCCAGTTTGTACTTTTTCAAGCAATTCAGCAGCTCCAATGGGCTCAGCTGGTTCTCTCCAAAATTTGATCAATGAACAGCTGGCAGATGACTCATCTCCATTACAAGATCTTCACTGATATCAGCAGGATATTGATTTGCCAGTGATTTTGATTTTTCTTTCATCTCATCTACAGGAATTGTTAGGTACTTCCAGAGGAAGCTGGACTTCTCAGAAATGTTCACTGCAGCATTGAAACGAACTGTGAGTCCACCAATAACATTATTCAACATTACATAGAAAACAGACTTTCTGAAATGCGCTTCATCCGTTTCATGTTGTTGTGACAATTTGGTATCGTCACCATGGGACCTTTTGCATTTTGTGTCACCACGACTTCCAGCTAGTTTAAGAGTTCAGCCAATGCCGTTCTGCAAAAATTTCCATCGATGTGGACTAGAGCTAAACAAGTTATAAACAGCTTGTATAGTTCCAAAGTATGTTATGGTTTCAGGAATACATTCTGCAGCATCATTTCCACACAAATTGAGTGTGTGGCATCCACATAGAGAAAATCTAGCAGTTGGACATTGCTCAAGTATTCCTGCTTGTGCACCTTTATATTTTCCTGACATGTTGGCTGCATTGTCATAACCCTGTGCTCAGCAATCAGATGGTAGAATATCATGTTCGTTCATTGTATCTACAATCATCTGTGCTATGTCAGATCCAGTTTTCTCACTGCAGTCAACAAATTTCAGAAATCTTTCTACAATTTCAAACTGGGATTCATTTTGAATTACATAAAGTAGCAGGAATGTTGTCTGCTCAACATGAGATGCATCCGGTGTGGAATCATCTAACACTGCAAAGTACTTTCCAGTCTTTCTATCCTGCAAAATGTGTTGTTTCACAAGTTCAGAACATTCAGCAATTAACTAATTTTGAGAATCAGCAGAGAGATAATGCACTTGAAGTTGTTCCCCCTTTTCTTGTGACTCTTTAACTTGCAACGCATGTTCTTTTAGAATTGGATCCCAATGAGACAACAACTCTATTAGCCCCCAAAGATTTCTATTGTCCTTGTCACCAATGCGCTGTGAACTACCATGCAAAGCAAGCCCACGTTCTTGCAAGGAATAGTATAACATCAATGATTCCTTTCATAATGTTGCACCACTTGACCGATTCTGTTGCAAGTGATGCCTCTAAGAGACTTTCAATGCCCTTATCAGAAGACAGGTGTCTTTCTAATTCCCGCCAAGCCAGATAGCATTGCCTATGACTATTGCTTCTCTCATGTTCTGGGATGCGACTACATAATTTTCGCCACTTTCCAGCAGCTGACCATTCTTCTGATGATGCAAGCATAGACTTGGGTACAGAGCTAATGTTGCAACACCGATTGTTCCAAAATAATCGGCAGGGAAAATAATATAATGCTTGTTTAACATCACTCCAGACAAGCCAATCTCTGACATGTTTCTCACTATTCAAATTTCAAAATGTTAATATGCTTTCTGGAAAAACTTGGTTATTCATATCTTTGGGAAATGTTGTAGGATTGCCAATATGACCTTTCATCACACAGTTTTCTATATCCAGCTGAGAAGGAAACTCTGTTACAAGAAGTCCAATTTCAATTTTAATGTTACTCTTTTCTTCACCATGGCCAGATTCTGTAGACATTGATGTACCCTTTGCCTCACTTCTCTTTTCTTCACCATTGCCAGATTCTGTAGACATTGATGTACTCGTTGCCTCACTTCTCTTTTCTTCACCATGGCCAGATTCTGTAGACATTGACATACTCGTTGCCTCACTTCTCTTTTCTTCACCATGGCCAGATTCTGTAGACATTGATGTACTTGTTGCCTCACTTCTCTTTTCTTCACCATGACCAGATTCTGTAGACATTGACGTACTCATTGCCTCACTTCTCTTTTCTTCACCATGACCAGATTCTGTAGACATTGACGTACTCGTTGCCTCACTTCTCTTTTCTTCACCATGGCCAGATTCTGTAGACGTTGATGTACTCATTGCCTCACTTCTCTTTTCTTCACCATGGCCAGATTCTGTAGACATTGATGTACTTGTTGCCTCACTTCTCTTTTCTTCACCATGGCCAGATTCTGTAGACATTGACGTACTCGATGCCTCACTTCTCTTTTCTTCACCATGGCCAGATTCTGTAGACATTGACGTACTCGTTGCCTCACTTCTCTTTTCTTCACCATGGCCAGATTCTGTAGACATTGATGTACTTGTTGCCTCACTTCTCTTTTCTTCACCATGGCCAGATTCTGTAGACATTGATGTACTTGTTGCCTCACTTCTCTTTTCCTCACCATGGCCAGATTCTGTAGACATTGATGTACTTTGCCTCACTTCTCTTTTCTTCACCATGGCCAGATTCTGTAGACATTGATGTACTTGTTGCCTCACTTCTCTTTTCTTCACCATGGCCAGATTCTGTAGACATTGACATACTCATTGCCTCACTTCTCTTTTCTTCACCATGGCCAGATTCTGTAGACATTGACGTACTCGTTGCCTCACTTCTCTTTTTATCACCATGACCAGATTCTGTAGACATTGACGTGCTCGTTGCCTCACTTCTCTTTTCATCACTAACATTCACTTGTTCCTTCAAATCTTCTTTTCTCTCATATCCTCCATCCTCCAAATCCACATTCGCATCAACCACCTTTTGTGCAAGAATCACATTAGGATCTACTTGATCTGATGTTTTTTGAAAATCCAAACTGGCTTCATGAGATTCTGTCTTTTGTTTCAGTTCTGCATTTGGCTCACCTTGTTCTAAATCTAAAGTTTCATTTTTGTCAGTTTCTCTTGTTTTGCATTTAACGCCAACTTGAAAGAGTGTTTGCAGTCCTTTTTTATTAATCTCATCATGTTTTTGTTTTTATTTATGTTTTTGAGCTCCAGATTTTTGAGATGACGTGTTTAAGGCCGATACCTGAAATGAAATATAGAACATAGAAATTTGCCCAATTGCTATCGAGAATTTTGTTAGTGGTTCTAATGTTAGGACAATATTTATTGCTATTGATTTCCGCTAACTGTCAAGCCGTTTATAGTCTCGAATCTCTCGATAACGTAGACAAAAAGACATGCGATGTCAGTGGGTCCTTTATGCTACATTTACAGCATTTACAGGGAACTTTACCTGTGGAATTATTTCTTCCTTCACTTTCCTGTAAAGTCTTCTTTGCAGCCCACGATGAATCAGCGTGGCTCATGTCCCATTTATTTCTTCCTCTCGGGATTTGGCGGGAAAGCAAGGAAGAGTAATCCGAGCAATAAGTTTGATATTTGAAGCTAGGAATGAACACGTGAGAACACTCGTTGATAGTCACTTTCACAAGTTTTTGTTTGTTGAATCTTGAATGCACCGTATTATGTCACCCAAAAGTATTTTATCATTGTCACGGCCTTCTATTGCTTCACGCTCACTCAATGTTTCGCAATCTTGTACGTGAATGTTCTCGCCCATTCTTTGTCTTAGTTTGTAAGAACATGTCCTTCTCGAGACAACGACATGTTTTGGTTTTCGTGATGTTTCTTGGGCTTCATTGGGCCCCCTTGAGCTTTATAGGCCCTGGAGTGATGTACCGGCTGCACCCCCCTCTCCTCGGGCCTGCTCATCAGCATTGGTTATTTATAGTGTCTACAGAGAAAATTTAAAAAAATGATAAGGTATAAACAGATATCACAGAAGCAGATTATAACAATGCCAGTAATATTACAAAAGCACTGTGAAAAACTTTACTTGGACTGAACATTTACTTTAATATTTAGTCCACGCCTGTTATGAATATTATTTAAAATATCAGGTTTTCTCTTTTCAGTGCCCAATATGTTGAGTGGGTTTCATCTATAGCAGTAAATATTATTACTGAATTTTCATTAATAGTGAGATGTTGCATTTTATAGGTTCATAGATTAGTACTAGGCTAACTGCCCTTGTGAGCCATTTTAAGCTTAGCCAGTTACCCCATGTAAGAAACTCTGCACCTTGTGTCTTTAAGGGAAACACCTTAACCATTATACCAGCCTCCCTCCTCTGTCCAAAACTGGATTTGTTTTTCTGACAGTAGCCCACCCCCTTAAAGTACAATACAGTTTGGGCAATCCATCTTCTTGCTGTGGGAGTAGAGTCAGTGGCAGATGTACAAAAATCATATGAGGACATTTCTGACAGAGGCTGAAACATGAACTGCTGCTGCCCAAGAGCTAGTGGGTGGTTTTGCTGGGACTGACCTAAGTAAACAAACCTAGCAGAAAGGATAATGCATGGAGATCAGAGGGACGCTGCTGGAGAAGGACAATGCCTGATAGTTGGATGTACGGTGGAAGGCAGGAATGTCTGAAAGGCAGTCACTGGGAAGCAGTTGACTATAAAAGTGACAAGTAGCCAAAGGTGCAGCATAACGCCATGAGGTTGTGGTACCTGACAGCAAGTCACCCTCAACAAGCTATTTTAATTTGTACTGGTGCAGTGAATAAAGGTAAGAATTTTGTGAAGGAAATAGATGGCAGCATATTAGGTGTAACGCAAGAGAACTTTAAAGTCACACTGAGGAAAATGGCAGACTCAGATAATGAAATACAGGACCAAAGGATCAGATAATTAAATAACATGGCCAGAGGATTATTAGCAATTCCTTTACTGAATGACAAGTGCTAAACTGATCAAGGCAGAATATTGATTAAATAAAAGACAAAACTGGCCATCAGACTCTTAAATGCCACCAGAATTATAAAAAAGCTACTTGTTATAAAATGAAATGTCGATACCACAATTGTTTCAACTCCACTAGACACCCACTGCTGCTTAACACCATCCAAAGCTCCTCTGACGTGGACTCCAGCTACTCCCCCTATGATTACTTTAACTCTACTGGACATTAACACCGTTGAGAATTCCTCCAGTCTGGAGTCCAAGGCTACACTCCATACAAACCACATTAACACCAACCTGCTAAAACCAACAAAATGTGCCCCACCAGGTTCCAGTCTCATTTTGGTGGTTATGCTTGACCTTGGTGTCATAATGACTGACAAATAAAACTGCTACAGTACAACCGATAAGGGTTTTACATAGCTGTAGAACAAATATATGTAGAACCCAAAGGTACAGAAAGAAATCTTCTTAAAACTGGAAGCATGCAGAAAGCCTCAGATATACTTAATACTGAATATGGCTCACAAAGTATAAACCAAAAGTTTACCACCTTCATCTGTTTTATAAATTCTCAGTAATATCTACCAGTAACAAACTGCAAACATAAAAAAGGTATAAAGAAGTGCAGTTTTCTATCCATTTTACAGCAGGAAAGGAAAAGTGAACATTTAGTCAATGAACCTGCAACTGAGATGTACCGGCTGTGATTCTACATACACACAACAAACAGCCTGCAAAGTATCCCCTAACATAGGTTAATAGGTGTGGACTAGGCTAATGGCCCTGGAGCCTATATAAGCCTAGCCCAAGAAGATTCTCTGGTATCATGCCGCCCAAAGTTAGTTCCCAGTGCCCCTGTCAAGCAAGGCCACTGAAGTGATCCCCGTGGTGAACTTCCTATTGCCCAACCACTCGTCAAGATTTCTCTTAAAGAGGGCCAGTGAGGTGCTCTGCTTGACGTAAATAGGAAGTTTGTTACAGAGTATGGGAAGTCTCTGGGTTATGAAACTGCCCCTCCAGCATGTTCTGTTTATTGTGGTAATGAGGTTAAGGTCCCTGGAGCGTGTGGCACGGAGGGATTGGGATTTCTTTAGGTGTAGCATATCTAGCAGCTCTGGGTCAGACATGGCTTTGTAGGTCAAGAAGAGATCGTCTCTAAGTAGGCGATAAGAGACAGAGTATAGCTGGAGTTTTTTTAGTCTGTCCATATAGGGCATGTGTCTAATGCCTAATATCCTCTTAGTGAGGTATTTTTGTGGCCTTTCCAGTTGTTGTAGGTGTCTAGTAAGGTGCATACCAAATGGGGTGTTGCATTCTATAATAGGTCTAATGAGGGACAAGTAGAGAGGGATTATGACCTCTTTCTTCCTGGATGAGAAACCTTTTGTAATGAGATGTGCCACATAGAAGGACTTTCTGACTACAGTGGCAATGTGGTTATCAAAGGAGAGGTTGCTGTCAACCTGTATCCTCAGGTCTCTTATCACACCTTTGGTGTTTAATGGACTACTGCCTATGTGGTAGTTCATGGGCACTGAACTTTTCCCAAAGGGAATGACAATGCACTTTTTGGCATTGAGCTTAAGACCATGGTTCTGATACCAGTCATTGGTGTCAGTGAGGCCTTTTTGTAGAATGTCTACATCAGTTGGAGAATCAATAATGGCTCCCAGTTTGCAATCATCTGTGAACTTGGTCAGCCAGAGTCCCTTTGTGTTGGCTTGAACTTCAGAGAAGTAGATGCCAAACAAGAGAGGACCTAGGACCAATCTATGTGGGACACCACTTGTAACTGGTCGGTATTCAGATGTGAAGTCTGCTACTTTCACAGTGTGGGTTCTATCAGTGAGCCACTTAGCAACCCTTCTTATTACATAGGGGTTTATGCCTAGTTTTGTCTATCTGTGATTCCTGAGTGAGGGATGGTGTTGAAGGCCTTGGCAAGATCTAGGTAGGCTGTGTGAACTACCTTGCCCTCATCCACAGCTCTGGTGACAGACTCAAAGAAGTCTATCAGGTTGAGCAGGCATGATCTACCTTTCACAAACCCATACTGCATGGGGTCCAGAGTTTGGAGATTCACATACATTACATACACAGACTTTCTCTAGTTTAAATCACACTTACACACACACACACACACACACACACACACACACACACACACACACACACACACACACACACACACACACACACACACACTCTCTTACCTTCTCTTGTAGAGGAGTGGCAAGTTTAAATTCCTCACGTAAGTGTGGAATGCATTTTCCGTGGTGACGTGTGTGTATAGTTCTCCTTAAAGGAGAAGACACTGCCACCATGGTGTTAAGAAGTTTTTTTTTTGGTTTTGTTTTGTTTTTTTAAATATATGTTTAAGCTTCTTGGGTTGGCAGGAGTGGGCCCCCTCAGCTACAAGGCCCTAGGCAACTGCCTATGTCGCCTACTGCTGGATCAGGCCAAAGTCTCTTATTAGGCAGTAATTAGGACAAGTTGAAATACTTAGGGAAGATGGTGTTAGGAAAGCAGGTGAAACCCCATTCGTTGGCAGAGTGAGGAAAATATTAGATGGATGCAAAATATGGTGGTAGAGGTATTTCATGATAATGCAGGGTGAGAGGTTGTCCAATGGGGAGAGAGAGAGTAACATGAAGTTGAAGCTGTTTGGAGAAGTAGGCTCATGGGGAAGAGAGGGAAAACTAGAAAGGATAAGGACATGTCGAGGCAGTTGGAGTGGCAATTAGAGAGGCTGGAAGGAGAAGAAGGAGAGAAGCAGGAAGTGTATAAGTAGGAAGGCATTAGATTAAAAGACAAGTAATGAGAGGAGACTATGATTCAGGCAGACTTGTCAAGGAAGGGGCAGGCTGCTGTGATGAAGGTGAACTGGATATTAAGTTACTGTTGTCAAAGATTAAAGATAAAAGGAAGAAGGAGTGCATAGAAGATATTAGGCATGGACTGAGGAAAAAAGGTGCAAATAAAGAGATTCAGGAGGTGTTTACGGATTATTATGCTGAATGCTATAAAGGGTGGTGGGTAGACTGAGGGATGGATGGCTGGATGGATGATTGGAAGGGAAAAGTTCTGGACAGGAAAATAAAAGGGAAAAGAATAAGTGATAGAATTTGGGGTGGTGGTAAAAGCAATTCATAATTAAAAAAATGGCAAAGCAGAATGGCCTGATTATCTCCCAATTTATTTTATAAATAATTGGAGAGCATTAACAAATCATATTAGATGTACAGAAAAGGTAAGAAGAGGATAGTTGTCATGGATATACAAAATGCTTTTGACTGTGTTGCGTGGGATTATGTGATTCTATAGGGACGGTACTAAGTGTAGCAGTAGGAGAAGGCAGGTGGTTAAACTGGGGTAAAGGCGTTGTGTAGGGATGTAAGAATAAGACCAGTTATAAGTGCATGGAACTGGGTATGGGGTGATGGTTACATACTTCCTTCAGGATTGTTTTTATTGGTTAATGAATGGAATAAGACTGGTTATAAGTGCATGGAACTGGGTATGGGGTGATGGTTACATACTTCCTTCAGGATTGTTTTTATTGGTTAATGAATGGAATAAGACTGGTTATAAGTGCATGGAACTGGGTATGGGGTGATGGTTACATACTTCCTTCAGGATTGTTTTTATTGGTTAATAAATGTTTCGCATAGAGACTTTGAATACTTTTGGTGGGTGGAACTAGGATGAAGGGGAAGAGAGATATTTATATTTTTAGGATGAAGGAACGAGGGGTATTTATATTTTTAGGGTGAAGGGGAAGAAGGGTATTTATATTTTTTGCAGATGACTGCATAATGCTAGGCTGGAAGGGAATAATGGTTAGGTGTTCTTAAATTATTTTCACACCTTGGGAAAGAATCTAAGCTTTTTTACCGTCCAAATAAATTGGTGGATTTATTGATATGAAAGACGGATGTATCTAGGTTTGTGGGTATATCGATCAGCAAGAGAAACAAGAAAATAACTTGGTGCATGTAAGAGACAGGGTAGCAGGGATTCTTGACAAGTGGCCAAGAAAAATGAACATTTGGGTCTGAGGTCAGAGGGTGGTTGTAGCTTGTGGTTTAGTACTGCCACATGTTACATATTTGTGTAGGCATATCCAGGCTAGGATTCAAGAGAAGGTTATTGGGTTTTCATAAAATCTGTGGGATTTTTTGGAATAGAAAAGAGACAGAGATTCAAGAAGGAGAGGCTGAGAGCAGAAGAAGGGTAGTAGATTTGTAAAATGTCAGATTTTTGATGGTGCATAGCTGCGATTAGCATGCACAGAAGATAATGTGCCTAGAAATAGTGTGGGTGCTATGTTAAGAATAGATGAAAGGGGAGTTTACGGGAGTTTATAAAAGGATAGAAATGAATACAGACAGAATGCTGTGGAAGTATTTGGGCAGAAACATATATCTTGGGAGGTAAGAAAGTAGGAGGCTGAGTAAGATGTGAAAGAATGTTCTGGCATGCAGGTGGGACCAGTTAGAGGTACAGCCTGGTAATATTACAACAAAAGAGGTAAAAGATGGATCCTAGTTGTCTTTCACACAGCTGTAAATTAATATGGCATTAATAAAAGGGACTGGCTGTTTTACAGGGGATTACCTATGAAGGTTAAGAAGGTAGTAAGGATGAAAGCAGGCAGTGGTGAGATGGCGGGGAAGGACAGGAGGACATTATGGATAACTGAACAAGTCTGACAAAAGGTAGGATTAATAGGGTTTAGAGAGGGTTGGTCCTGAAGTTATGGGTGGCTTGAGGGAGTACTGGATTGTTGAGAATGGGCAATGGAGAGATGAGGGTATTTGGGAAGACGTTTAGAAAATAGCAAAGGTATTGACGTAGACTGGGTAGGGATGGGGGGGCTACAGTGGGGTGATGGAAGTGTGGGGATGAAGATATGAACCAGATCCATATATGTTTGTTGTGCATGCAGGTGAGAATCATTTGGCTCCAGGCAAGATGAGAATGAAGTAGTATTTGTGATTATCTATTGTTAATGGGGGGTTCTCCCCATTTGGTGTAAAACTATTGGGGTTAAAGGTTAAAAGTGAGAAAAGAGAGTGAAGCTGAGTTAATGACAGCTGATGTTAAAAAGATTATTGTAGGAGCATATAAAGGATTAGAGGGCATAGTATATACATGAGAAAAAACCTGCAGATGGATGACAAAGATACGGGAGGGGAACTGGGGATGAGCTCCAAAAATGGTGAGCAAGCAGGAATGGGAACGGAGAAGGTAAGGAGTGCAAAAGGCATTGAGGAAAGGACTGTGATACTAAGGCAGAAAAAGAGGGAACGAAGAATGGAAGGTTCTAGAAAGTTACTGATAATAAGGTAATAATATTGTGGGAATCAGTAACAGGGAAATACTTAAATATCTGGGGGATTATGTATTAAGTGGTAGAACTGAAAGTTAAAGATAAATATGGGACATGTGCTATCCTGTGTTCTGGTTTTAGGTTACAGGGGTATAATGGAAGTCTGGTCACTGGATATTTTATTTATTTAACATTTGTTTACTGGGAAAGTCCAACTGGGGCAGAGTCCATTTTCATCAGAGACCCAGGGAGAAACGCTCCAGATGCATGTCTTTGGAATTTGGGAGGAAACTGGAGCATCAGTGGACCCACCTGAACACAAGGAGGACATGTAGACTCTGCCCAGAAGGCACCCCAGCTGAGACTCAAACAGGAGAACCTCTTGCTGTGAGGTAACAATGCTAACTGTTACACTACTGTGCCACCCAACGAGATAAGTGAGGGATGTGACAGTGGGTATACATTGCTATATGTTCTGTATGTTTTATGTATATGACTGTCTATGTAGAAGGAATTATGTATAGTTGGGAAATGAGATTTTTCTGGAATATTTTGATTTTGTGGTCATTGTACAATAATAAAAATAAAGAAGACTGTTTCCATACTTTCTGGATAAGCTAAAGTTTCTATTAAACATATTATTTTCCAACATCTTATCAGATTTATTTATATTTTAAATATGAATTATTGAATACCAGAAATAATTCTGTCTGTGCTTCTATTTCAAGAAGTCTGCAATAGTTATCTTCCACTCTTTCTGTGAGATATTACTTCCTCATATTTTCCCTCAGGTTTTACCTCATTTATTCAGATTAGAGTCTATTCTTGTCTTATATGGTTTCTGTGAATGACATTCACTTGGACTGTACATATCCTCATGAAGTATTTCGAAGGGTCTTTATAACTTGCTGTTTCTTTTTCTTTTTTCATGACTATAAACATTAAACTTTTCTAGTGTCTAGCTGTATTTGAATGTTATAACTTTGCACAATTCTGACTCTCTGTCTTAGAAGTGCCTTTACTTCTTATATGTCTTTAGAAGGGTTATGTCTTTAGAAATGTGTGCAAAACTATATACGGGTGCTTAACAATTGCCTGTATACAGGGTAAGCAGCACTTGTTTTTATTTATTTTTATTTATTTTTTTATTTTATTTTACATTTGTTGACCGGGAGTGTCTGGCTGAGCCAAAGCCCTTTTTCAGCAGAGGCCCGGGGAGAAAAGCTCCAGTGCATACTTAATAACTATATGGTACAAGTTACAAGTTTAAAAAAACAAGTGGTGAAAAAGCTTTGGCACATACATAGTAGAATGGTAGATTTTAACAAATATTTTACAAGTGAAGTTACAGCAGAATTGGTTTAGAATAGTTAAAATAAAGCAAATATGGCAATATAGTAATTTAACAAATAATTAAAGGTAAAAAAAGAATAAAAACAATTTCATTTTGTGAACATTTACAGGAAAATGTCTATTCAGAGAGGAGTTTAATGAGTGAGAAATTGTAGAAGGAAAGTCAGAGGAGAAGGAGAATTTTCAAGGAGGGTTTGAGCATTGGCAGATCCACTTTTTGGTGAGATGTTCTTTTAGTGCTAGCTTAAACCTTTTGGGATGAACCTGTGTTCGAATCTCAAGAGGTAACTTGTTCCATTCCATTGAGGGGTGGTAGCTGTATATGTTTTGTCCTGCTTTAGATTTAAGCTTATAGATTTTTAGAAGGTCTTGAGAAGAGCTACGGAGATTTCTTGTGGGAGCATAATGGGAGATGATAGGGTGTAAGGCTGGACAAAAGGATGGCTGATTTAGGATTGCATGTATAGTTTGTAGCTGAGAGAGAAGGAGGAGTTGGGGCAAGTTCTAGCCAGTTTAAGTATTTTAGTGAGAGACAGTGGTGAGATCTGTGGGGTTGTTGGGTTGCAAATCTAGCTATTTTGTGGTATGTAGTCTGAAGTCTAGCAGTAAGTGTGGCATTTAAATTAGTAAAAATTTTGGAGCAGTATGTTAAGCAGGTAAGAAGATAAGAATGGCTGAGGGCTATTCATGATTCCTGAGTAAGGAAGCTGTTATTTCTGTAAAGCAGTCCTAACTTCTGGTGGGTTTTCCTGATGCAGTTACTTATGTGGAGATCAAATTTGAGGTGGTCATCAATAGTGATGCCTAGCAGTTTTGAGCTTGATTCAGGTATGATTGGGGTGTTATTGAGTGAATGGATGGTAAAGCAGGTCTTAATTTGATTTGCTTATGTAGGTGGGAAGAGTAGGAGTTTTTTTAGGGTTTAGTATGAGTTGGTTATTGGAGAGCCATGTTTCTACAGAGTTCAGTGATGACTGGGTTGCTGTTATGAGTTCTGAGTGAGAGTTAGTTATAGTTAAAACAGTAGAGTCATCAGCGTATTGTATAATGGTGGAGAGTTGGCAGGAGGTGTAGAGTACGTTTGTGAAGATATTGAATAGTAATGGTCCTAAAATGGATCCTTGTGGGACACCCATTTTTATTTGTAGAGGAGAAGATGAGGCAGTTTCCCATCTAACAGACTGGAATCTGTCTTTGAGATAGATTTCAAACCATACCACAGTATCAGGGGAGAAGTTAAGGTTAGCTAGCTTGTTGATTAGTAGTGAGTGGGAGACTGTGTCAAAGGCCTTTGAAAGGTCGAGGAAAAGGCAGGAGACAATTTTCTGGTTATCTCTGGCCATAGAAATGGTATTGAGAAAGGATAGAAGAGCTGTGTGTGTACTATGCTTGGGTAGAAAGCTGTATTGAGTAGGTGTTAGTAGTTTTTCCTTAGTAAGATGTTCAATGACTTGAGTATGAATGCATTTTTCAAGGATTTTTGACAGAGGGGAGAGGATAGTAATAGGCCTAAAGTTTGAGATTTCAGTGGAGTTACCTACTTTGTGTATTGGTATGGTATAGAAGTGTTTCCAGATGGAAGGTACCTTGGATTCAGAGATGGAATGGTTAAGATTGAGATAGGATAGGCAAGTGAGTGAGCAGCTGACTGGAGAAAGTAAGATGGAATGTTGTCCACAGATACAGAACATGGTTTAAGTTTGGAGAGAAGGGTACGAATGTATATAGTGGGGGTGGGCTTTAGGGAGAAAAAATTAGGATGAGTGGTTTCTGTAGGGGGCAGGGATTCTGGGGTTAGTTTGATTGGGACTGTTTGAATTAAAGAGTTTGGATATAGATTCAACGAAATAAGTGTTGAAGATATTGTCTGTTTCTTCTGGCGTCTTTTCTGGGGTGGGGTTGGGAGAGATAGGGTTTCCAGGATGGAGTAATTGATTGATAGTGTTCCAGAACTTTTTTGGGTTGGATTTGAGCATGGTTGGGGGGTTGTAGTAAAAATTCTTTTTGTCCTTGTTGATTTGTCTTTTGGCCAGGTTCCTTTGTTCCTTATATCTTTGTAGATCATGGGGGGTTTTTTGTTTGTCGCCATTTTTTCCTGGACTTATCTCTAGACTTCATGAGTGTCTTAGTGTTTTTAGTGAGCCAAGGAGATATTTTAGCTTTTGTTCTAATTTTCTGAGGTGGCACTAGTACGTTAACAAGGTTAAGAAAGGTAGTGTTGAAAGCAGTGACAGCCTCGTCTAAGGGGAGATGGGTGAGGAAGTCCCAGCTAACTCTTGATATGAGGGGATTAAAGGTTTCTGGACTGAAGTTGGAAAGATCATGCCTAGTTAAGTATTTATGTGAACTGGGGAGGTGACTGGTATACCTCAGTACTTTTATAGGAGAGTGGTCACTTAGGGATTCAGGGAGGGTATCAGGATTGCGATATTTGGTTGGTGTTGAGACTAGTATGCAGTCAATAAGGGTATATGCAGTGTGGGTATGGTTACAGTGGGTTGGCTTGGTAAGTAGCTGAGTAAAGGCATAGAGGTTAATATGTTGTGGGAAGTAATGCGTCGCCTACGCATTAATGTAATGCACCTAATGCGTCGCCTACGCATTAATGTAATGCACCTAATGCTTTGCCTACGCATTAATGTAATGCACCTAATGCATCGCCTACGCATTAATGTAATGCACCTAATGCGTCACCTACGCATTAATGTAATGCACCTAATGCGTCACCTTCTTCTTTGTACTCCAATACTTAATGTGCCTTTCCTGCTGCTTAAACACACTTGCTTGTTAATTTAGAGTATCACGTTTTGTTCCTTTGTTGAAGTTGTTTCTTTTGCCCCTAATATGTTGCACCTTCTTTTTCTCTCTTGCTTCTCAGGTACCTTATTTTTGCATTATATTAAAGCTTCCAGATTGAGGCCATTATTCCTGGTCTCTTATTATCCTTTTGCATATCATTTTGCACTCACCAAGAAAGGCATATTTTTTCTACAGTATCACTTATTGACAAGGACTGAACCCAGGGCTGACTGCTGTAATTAAATACTGGTAACTATACTTTCAGTGAACACACTGCAGATACTGTTTGTGTGTCTTATTGCATGCATAATGTTCCCTCCTGTTAGCATCCTAGCACCCATTACAGATGATTCCATATTATATGTTCTGTATAGTACTAAATCAGATGCCTTGCTTGCCTAACTAAGCCACGTTAAGAGTCTCTCTACATTTATTATTCTGATTATACAATTCTTCAGGATTCACTTGGCATGAGTACAATGCAGGGAGTACAACTACCTCATTGTTTTCCAGATATTCCAAAATTGTTTTATTCCACGCTAACACCATTGATCTCCTTCAACCAGTTTCAGACTGACAGGCTGGGAGTTTCCTAGTTTGGGGTCTTGACTCAATTTTCACCTCCTACAGTAGTTAGGAACCCTAAAGCACCTTTTCTCAAATGAGTTCTGCAAAGCTTTTAGAGAGAATTGAATTCTTCTGGTCTATGTAGAATATATTCAGCAGCCAGGTATGTTATTTTATCTCTTAAACATTAGTGGCAACAGTGGCACCAAGTATCAGAACCATCGTACTGGATAACTGAATGTTAAGAACCACCATACTGGATAACTGGATGTTACAAATCATTGCTTTTTTTGTTTGTTTCTTTGGAGGAAGTTAGGCATAGGCAACTTCATGAGTACACTCATGGTACTAATTAAATACTTTATGTTAAAGTCAAAATAACATAAGAAAGAAGTATTTGGAGTTCCTCTACAAAAGTAAGGCCTTCCTGCCTGCTTGCATGCAAACCTCACCATGCATGGCAACAAGCCATTAATTGTTATAAGACCAAATGCAGTTTCAAAAATGGGAATAGAAGCAAAAGTGTAGAACAGTAGGCAAAATAATAGACACATGAAGTATGGCGGAAGCATACTAAATCCCAGTTCCCATAATACTCTTACATGGAGTATGCTTCGGAGTTATCCAGGCCATCTTTTGTTGGAGAGAGTTCCCCTGCACCCTAGTGGCAGGATTGTGCAGTTAGAACTCATCCGATTGAAAGTTGGTGGAACAGGGCTCAGTTTTGAACTTTTGTATTGGTTAATTTGTTTAAATCAGTTTGTTGTTTGCTACATAAGCACTGCATTTGCACCAGTTTGTGCTTGTTTGTGCATCACACACTGCCAGGCAGCAGTGGGCACCACTGGGGGTTATAGAAGCAAACACTTCTGTCTGCACATTTTCCCTTAGTACTCCGCTGGTGCTCCATTGGCAAGTTCTCATGATTGTCCTTCACTGACAGGCGATACATTCAGAGAAGCTCCTGAGATACCAACACAGATCCTACCCACTAGCCCTTCATATTTTTTGTCCACTTCTCCTGTCCTCTCCCTGCTTTCTGACCACATCAACTTACCTCGCATTATGGACATACAATTTCCACAGTTTATCCAGCCAGTCTGGTCAACATGTGCATCCTGAGGCAATGCAGCTATTGCCTCATGTACACTGACAAGCCACGTCTTCTAGTCCACACAAATTCATTATGTGAGAGATGCATCTATATCAAGAACCTAGAATCCAGGCTCTCTCTCACCAGTCAATCCATGTGATACTAAGCAGGTTGTCAGCATGCACACCTCACTTTCTGTACTTACCAAACCAACAACACATAAACCTACATATGTGGAGGTCCTTACCAGAAGCTTACCTAAACATCAGAGGCCTCCCAAACAGAAACACAAGCATTTTTCACATAATGCAGCCTCTGCATAACATAGTACACATATATGACACACCAATGTCTCACCAGCCAAGCCCCTAAGTCATAACACAAAACAAACATCCTAGTCATAGGTGACTCAACTGTGAGACACACAGATGTGCATCTCACCAGGCTGGATAAGGAAACGATCGTGATCAGCTGTCTGTCAGGTGCCAGGATCCGCCACATCACACATGCACTCAAGTCTCGCAACAACAGGCACTGTTATGACTCCATCATAGTCCGTGTTGGTGTGAATGACTTGAGACGTACCTCCCTGGACTATGTAAACAGAGACATGACTGAGCTCACTGATTATGTGTCTCAGGCAGGTGATGGAGCTCACTGATTGTGTCTCAGGCAGGTATGTCCCGAGCCTTAAAGAGAATTTTACCTTCGCCTAGAATGATATCCTAATATGAACAAAAAATGATTGACTTCAACAATTGGCTTAGTTTCTGGTGTCATTCAAAGGGGATCCATTATCTGTCAGCCTGAGATGACATGCTTGACAGACCTCAGTGCTTTGCCAGAGATGGTCTTCATCTGTCCAATGGGATTTCAGTTACTGGCTAAAGCATTTGCCACCACTATAGTGCCTTTTTTAGACAATGTCACAAGAAAAAAGTTCCCAAAGTAAAAATACCCTCTAAAAACAACCTCATGGTTATGCTGCTAAATGCTAGGAGTCTAAACCAGAAACTGCACTCACTGGAAGCAGTCCTTACCTTGGAAGACGCTGACATTTGTGCAATCACTGGAACCTGGTTTAAGGCCGCAGAGAGCACCCCAGCTACACAAGGTTACATTTCCTTCCACACGTTCAGACTACAAACTGAAGGCTTGAGAACTAAATGAGGTGGTGTATCAATATCCATTAAAGATAAATACACCTCTAGATTGTTTAAACGGCATGATTCCCTTGAATTACTTCAGGTGCAATTGACTGTAGGTAAGACCCCTCTTCAGGTCATTGCCAGCTATTGCAGGGCATCCATTCGGCCTACTTGGATCTACTTGAGTCAATCAAGATACAACTAAACACCCTGGCTTTGGGTGACTTTAGTTACCCGTCCATTGACTGGGTATTATATATGTTCAAACTCACTTGCCCAAAGGTTGTTGGATTTTGTTAACTCCAATGCCCTGGACCTGCTTTTTAACACACCCACAAGAGGCTCAAATATTCTGGACCTGGGAGTCACCAGCATGGGAGACCATTGCACCATCCCCATTGTGTGGCCATCCCTGGTGAGATCTGACCACAAATCAGTCTTGTTAGAAGCAACTTTAACACAAGACCCCCCCTTAGCAACAACTAGACTAAAAAACTTCTCCAAGGCCAGTTACAACCTCTTATGTGATGGCATAAATAGCTTCATAGCCCCTCCCCTCACTGATGTAACAGAAATCTATGCTGAGTTATACAGCAATGCTTTATACAAGCACCTGTACAATTGTACTGACTCTTCCATACTTGATAGAACCAAAGCAAGATCTTCAAGGAAAAACAAACCTGCCTGGTGGACAACTGACATTAATAAGCTTACAATAGGAGAAAGAAATTGTTGTCTAAGAGTAGGAAGGAATGGTCTCAAAACTGGAAACGCTCCCTCCAAAAGTTAAACAAGCAAATAAGATTCCTACTGAAGTCCTCCAAAGCTAACTATGAATCTAAATTAGCTTCCCTAACTAAGGATAACCACAAGGTGTTCTTTATTTACATCCATAACCTCAATGGTAAGGCCCAGATTTGCACTGAACTTGTAGTTAATGGTACTACATATACAGAATCTGTGGATATAGCAAACCTGCTGGTTGACAGGTTCAGTGAAAACTTCACTCCTCTGTCCCTGCCACGTATACCCCAAAGCATCCTTAGCACCTGTCCCGCACCTAGTATCTCCAAGGAGCTGGTCTTAAACACCCTCTCCAAGGCCAAAAGCAGAGTCTGTATAGGACTAGACAACATCCCAGGTTGTGTTCTATATGGGTTAAAACAGGAATTAGCATAACCATTGAGCAGGCTTTTCATTCACAGCCTGAGCACTGGCTTCATCCCAGTAGAATGGAAAACAGCTACCGTCATCCCTTTGCACAAAAGGGGTGCATCCATGGACCCTGGGAACAATAGACCCATTAGCCTGACCAGGCTTATCTAAAAGGCCATGGAACAAATCATCATGGATCTTCTTAGCAAAGATCTAGGAAATCTCCAAACGCTCAACCCCCACATAGTTTGGCTTTGTCAAGGGGAGATTATGCATGTTAACTTGGTGGACTTCTTCAAGACAGTCACTAAAGCCCTAGACCAGGGCAAAACTGTACATATGGCTACCCAGACTTAGCCAAGGCCTTTGACACAATCCACTACTCAGGCATTATTATTAAACTCACCCAACTAGATATTAACCCATATACTGTCAAGTGGGTTTTAAACTGGCTCACTGATAGGACTCATATGGTCAAAATAGGGGACTCCACCTCCTCCAGCAGACCCATAACCAGTGGTGCTCCACAGGAATTGGTTCTGGGACCCCTACTGTTCAGAATCTATTTCTCTAAAGTACAGGCTAAAACTAAAGGATTGTGGCTGACAAAATTTGCTGATGACTACAAACTGGGAGCAATCATTGAAACCCCTAGTGATGTCAACATCCTGCAAGAAGGTCTTACACTGACTAATGACTGGTGCCAAAGTCATGGTCTTAAGCCTAATGCAAAAAAAATGCATTATCCTCCCCTTCAGCAAGGGTAATATTTATACAATAGCAATACCCTAAGCATACAGTCAGTGATGAGAGATGTGGGCATGCTAGTTGACAGCAACCTTAACTTTGATCACCATGTCTCCACAGAGGTAAGAAGCGCATTTTATATTGCTCATCTCATAAGTAAGAGCATTACTTCCAGAAAAAAGAGGTTATAACCCCCCGTACTCTTCCCTCATCAGCAAAATAATAGAGGATGACGCTCCCTTTGGTATGTTCCTTTACAAACACCCTGCTGCAATTGAAGACACCACAAAGGTGTCTTATATGGACAGACTGAAATCATTGTCGCTTCACTCTGTGTCATACAGACTGCTCAGAGGCGACTTGTGCCTTGCATACAGAGCTATCTCTGACCCAGCTTTAATGGAAATTCTGCACATTCGTACGTAAAATAGCACACAGGTCACTCAATCAAAGTACCTTAAACTGGTATGTGACATCAGCAGTACTTGCTGGAGAGACAAATTTGTCTCACAGAAGTTGTCCCACATTTGGAACAAACATCCTATTCATGTAAACAAAGGACCTCATTGGTGTAATTTAGACAATTGAATGGGTAACTGGAAATTCACCCCGGGGGGGTTGCACCTGTGTCCATCTTGGACAGGGGCAATAGGTGCTGATTTTAGTGTCTGCTTGAACCAGACATCCTTGGGAACATGGATTGAACTTGGCTAGGCTTGTAAGGGCCCTGGGATAATTAGCCTAGTAACTTCCTCCTATGATGCTATGATATACATACATACATACAACACACACACACACACACACACACACACACACACACATATATAAATATATATATATATATATATATATATATATGGGTTCATGTCAAACCAACGACATATTAAAATAACGAAAGTCACTACAGCAAAACGAAACCATCGACAGTTGAAAACATCGACAGTACATGTATACGAAAGTACAGCGCTAACATGGGTCCTGCAAGGGGGAAGTAGTATGGGTACAGTATCATATCATATCCTTTACTTCCCCCTTGCAGGACCCATGTTAGCGCTGTACTTTCGTATACATGTACTGTCGATGGTTTCGTTTCGCTGTAGTGACTTTCGTTATTGTAATATGTCGTTGGTTTGACATGAACCCATATATATATATATATATATATATATATATATATATATATATCTTGGTTTACTATCAGAATTCCAAAGCTGCTTCGGTCAACCAGAATGTGGTCAAAAGTCAGTTTTTATGTGGGCAGAATGCTGAACCAAAATACATTGACAACACTACAGCAAATGGGCAGTGTAGATCAAGTATCTGAGTTCAACATCCTGCAGGGAGATCGCGGTTCAGTGAGGAACAGGGAATTAGCCCATTTCCTAACTGTAGTGCGCTTTTGGAGTTGGTATATTTGTTATGCAGGGGGTGTGGGGGGCACAAAATAGTACAATTAACGTACTGTTGACTGTAGAGTGTAACGGTATGTTAATCTGCATAGCATGGGTGACTGACATCATCTACTGCTATGTGAAATACATCGAACCACAGATGCCAATATATTCATTTTCGATTTGGCTGCTGTTTCAAAATACTGAATTCAGCATTTCTGGTCGACATTTTCACAGGTCGACCGACGCAGATTCAGAATTTCAGTAGTAAACCATATATATATATATATATATATATATATATATATATATATATATCCGCTGGACAATTAAATTCTCTTAAAACGCAGGCAGAAATATCCATTCGCCGACCTCCTTCGTGATTGTTTCTGAAAAGCCACCCCTAGTGACAACAGTCTTCAACTCAGTATTACGGACAGTTGGATGACCCTTGTTTCTCCTGCCAACCTTGTTGACTTGGGTCTCTTGAGGCAGTGTAGCAATTGCCTTATGTACACAGGCAACCCTCTATTAATAACATAATCTAGTACAGAGTGCAAAAGATGTATTTACACCAAGAATCTAGAATCCATGCTGTCAACAGTGACACGGAGAAGGTTGTCAACTCACCCACCACTACATATTCAGATAGCACCACTATTCATAGGCATACCACTATTCATACACATAGTACACATTCAACATGTAAATCCACATACATGGAGGTTCTCTCAAAACTTACCACAACACCAGAGACCTCCAAAACACAAGACTGTTGCAGCTAACACAGTCCCCACAGCACCCATTACACATAGCAACATCAGTGTCTCACACACAAAGCCTGTAAGGTGTACCACTCAAAACCCAACTTTTCTTGTCATTGGAGACTCAATAGTGAGACACCTGGCTGTCCCACTCACCAGGTAGGACAAAGAGAAAGTCACTGTCAGCTGCCTGTCCAGTGCCAGGATTTGTCAAATCATGCATGCACTCAGGTCTCTCAGCAACAAGTACTGTTATGACTCTGTCATAGTTCATGTTGGTGTGAATGGCCTACAATAAATGCAAAAATTTGCCATCCAAGAAAAAAAGGCAAGGACCCAGCAATGGAAAATACTGGACTATATGAAGAGAGACATGTTTGAGCTTGCTGAGTATGAGTCCCAAGCAGGTATGTCCCTAGCCTTGAGCAGCGTACTACCCTCACCTGGAATGATGCCACAGTATAAGCAAAAAATGATTGATTTCAATACGTGGCTCAGTTTTTGGTGTCATTCAAAGGGGATCCAGTTCCTGTTAGCCTGGGAAGGCTTGGCCAACAAACCTCACTGCTTTGCCAGAGACGGTTTGCACCTGGCACCCTTAGGCTTTCAGCTACTAGAAAAGGCTCTTGACTCCTCCATAGTGCCTTTTTTAGGCAAGGTCACAAAATCAACATTACTGATGTAAAATTAACCAATCAGAACAAAATAAGGGTTGTGCTACTAAATGCTAAGAGCTTATATCAAAAACTGCACTCCCTGGAAGCATTTCTATCACTAGAAGATGTAGATGTCTGTGCAGTCACAGAAACCTGGTTTAAGGCTTTAGAAAGTACCCCAGCCCTGCAAGGCTACAATGCCTTCCACACCTTTAGACCTGCAGAAGAACTTGTGAAAACCAAAGGAGGTGGAATTTCAATCTATATTAGAGATAAATTCACCTCCCCTTTAATTAGATTGGACAACTCCATGCCCAGGTTAAGGTGGGTAAGACCCCCTTTCAAGTCCTAGCCAGTTATAGATCCCCCTCCATGGGTCATGACACCCATGAAGCCTACTTAACCAAACCAAAGATAATAGAAATTTTACCAAGCACACTGGTTATGGGGGATTTCAATTATCCCACCATCAGCTGGGAAACCTACACTAGCCCAAACTTGCTAGCACAAAACATCCTTGACTTTGTGAATTCAAATGCCCTAGATTGAATTGTTCATACCTCAACAAGAAGAACAAACATTCTAGATCTGGTCCTCACCAACATGTCAAACAGGCGCACTGCTGCAACTATTGGACACTCATTAATTAAAACTGACCACAAATCAGTCACCTTCGAACTGACAGCAACACCAGAACTCACTAAGGATGAAACCAGATTAAAAATCTTCACCAAGGCAAACTATACCTTCCTAGAGGACAGTATAAATGTATTCCAAACCCCACCCCAAGCTGGAAGTGGTAATGACGCCGAAGCTTATACTAAATCCCTGTACAATCACTTGCATAAGTGTATAATCTTGGCTGTACCAGTAAGAATCAAAGCCAGAGCCCCAAGTAAAAACAAGCCACCATGGCAGACATCCAGCATCAACAAACCCTACAATAAATGCAAAAATGTGCTGTCCAAGAAAAAAAGGCAAGGACCCAACAATGGAAAAGCACCCTCCTCAGCCTCAACAGGCAAATAAGACAACTTGTCAAATCCTCCAAGAGCTCTTTTTAGAGAAACCTAGCAAGTACTGCCAAGGACATCCATAAGGCCTTTTATAACTATGTACATAACCTAAAGGGGAGGACCCAAGCATATGCAGAACTAGTGGGCAATGGTATCACACACACTGACCCCACAGAGATAGCAAACCTGCTAGTGTATAGGTTTGGTGAAAATCTCACTCCCTTATCCCCTCCTAACTTACAGCAAACTCTCACCCAAACTCCACCCCCACCCTACATATCTGAAGAGCAGGTCCTCAAAACCCTGTCCAAGGCAAAAAAAAACACAGCCTCTATGGGATCAGATGGCATCCCAGGCTGTCTTTTAAACAAACTAAAACATGAACTACTATCACCACTAAGCACCCTTTCAATCATAGCCTAACCACAGGCTTTGTCCTGCGGAATGGAGAACGGCTACCGTTATTCCCCTCCACAAAGGTGGCCTAGCAACAGACCCAGGGAATTACAGACCCATGAGCCTGACCAACCTTATCTGTAAAGCCATGGAACATATCATTATGGACCTCTATGACATAGGTGATTTCTAAACCTGGATCCTACCCAATTTGGCTTTGTGAAGAGCAGATCCTGCCTGTTAAGTCTTGTGGATTTCTTTGAAAGTCTGACCAAGGCCATTGATGAGGGCAGATCTGTGCATACAGCATACCTCGACTTGGCAAAGGCTTTCAACACAATCCCACATTCAGGCATTATGAATAAACTTAGGAAACTGAATGTAAACCCCTTTGTTGGAAGATGGATTGCCAACTGGCTCACAAACTGGACACACACTATCAAAGTGGGAGACACCACATCAACCATTAGACCTGTTACCAGCGGGGTGCCACACAGTCAGTGCTGGGCCCCTACTGTTTGGTATATGCTTTTCAGAAGTTCAGGCCAAAAGTAAGGGGCTGTACAGATGAATGCAGACTAGGTGCAATCAATGAATTACCAAATTATGTCAGCATACTCCAGGATGGTCTCACACAGATCAGCGACTGGTGTATTAGTCACGGTCTCAAACTGAAAGCAAAGAAATGCATCATCATTCTCTTCAGCACAAACAATGTCCCTTCACACTATTAAATCAACAACAATACCCTAATTACCCATGAAGTGGTAAGGAACCTGGGATCACAGTTTGACCGCGGCCTTAATTTCGACTACCATGTGTCTACCGTAATAAGGAAAGCTTTCCACGTAGCACACTTGATTAGTAAAGGCATCACCTCAAGAGCAAAAGAAGTTATAACTCCCCTATACTTGGCACTTATCCAGCCCATAATTGAATTTAACGCCCCATGCGGCATGTACCATACTAAGCACCTGCAGCAATTAGAGAGACCTAAGTGGTTTCTAACAAACAAGATCAAGAGGCTCCTCTAGCATGTGCCTTACACAGACCAACTAAAGTCCCTGTCACTACACTGTGTATAGTATAGAGTTCTTAGGGGAGACTTATGCCTGGCCTGCAGAGCAATCCAAGTCCCAAATCTAATGAACTTACTGCATATTCGTAAATCAAATGGGTCTAGGAGTACTGTTCCAGTGACTTAAATATGGCCTGCATCTTAAATAAGACATTCTGGAGGGACAGATTTATCTCGCAGTGACTGCTGTGTCTTTGGAACAGACTACCAATTCATGTGAAACAGAGCACCTCTATGACACTGTTCAAGAGGAACCTGAGTGAGTGGATGGGGCATTATAAATTCTTAACAGGATGTTGGCAGTCATCATTAAATACAATCTTGGGTATTGACTAATACCTTTAAGGTATTTCATTGGGTTGAAATGGCTAGTCTTAAAATTTCCTCCAGGTCAATAGCCTAGTAATCTCCTGTGATCCTATATAAGAATATATATGTGTGTGTGTGGCTACACACACACACATATATATATATATATATATATATATATATATATATATATATATAAATGGTAAATGCCAGCATGTATGTGGCTGAAAAAAGGCAGTGAAAGTAAATGCCGTATTGAAGCTATGCCATTATTTAAAATAATCCACCATACCATCTTTTCCTGCAGCTCTGTATATAGTAAAAAGGACTGCAAATATCTTAGCGTATTTATCTTGTTTTTGAAGCAGCTGGTTCTTTAATCAAATGTACTGCTTCTATAGTCCACATTTTGCATAATTTTCCAAGATTTGAGACATGGTCAGTAGGTCAGTATCCCATATTTATTGTAATTGTCTGCTTGCCTTGTCTCTCGGACTGTCACAGCTCTTAGGTTGCCATAACCGTCACTATTTCGTGTCATCGTTCTTTTTTTATCTAGTTGATATGTTCATGTGTCTTCTACCTCATTACATCAGTATCACTTGAAATAATTGTATGTATGTTTATGCCTCACATTATATACTTAAATGTGTTTCTGATGCATTTTCATTTTGATACTGATCTGCTATCAGTCACCGTTTGTTCATGTTTGGAGGATATAAATACATGGAAACCAAGGACATGCTGAAATTCTATTTCCTAATGTGTGAATTTTAGATGCATTCATAATTTGAATTTTCTGGTTAGTTACTTTGTGCAAATAGTTTGCCTTTTATAACAATATTCTCACCTTTAGCATCTAACTAGCAAGGAAACTCTTCTCAAACAGCATTATTTAAATCTGTTTTAGCATGTTCACATCATACTAATCTGTAGTGAATGTGTTATCTGTTTCTCCTTGGATAGTAGCATGTATGCTCCCAGTGTTTTATGCTAAATAAATCTTCTATCCATAGGGCAACTGATAAATTGTTGAATTATACATTCTCTGTAACGTTTTACACATACATTCTTTTGGCAGGTGATATGTTTTACATGGGCATTTCTGGCACTTATGTGCAGATTATGTGTCATTTTGTTAAAATGTATTCTGTTTCAGTATTGTTTTGTTTCAGGTTTTAGTTTATTAGTTAAAGGCTTTATGTGGGATGCTGAGTTCATATCTGTAGCACATAAATTATAATAATTTTCCATTTTTATTTTCTGATTACTAGTTATTAGCTTGCTGGAGTGTGCTAGCTTCATATCTGTAGATATTTCTTATATTCCACCACGATCCTCTAATCAAAAAAGGGTCTGTTGCCATGGAAATGAACTTTTCCCACTGTCTCCCACTATCACCTAATTGGCTAGTACAGCTACTACAAGTGCTGGTCTCTGCAGCTCAGTCTGCTGAAATACAATGCCTCCTTCTCTTCTCTCACCAGAAGCAAAACAATAATAACAGTTCCAAAATAGATGATCCACAGTCTTATCTCAGGTGAAACGGGTATGTAGGATTGTTTTAGTCTTTTTCTGATAGATGCCTTCAATAGCAAACAGGTCATTCAGAAAGGTCCCACACAGACACTCAATGCCCAATCACTGACAGTCAAGAATCATCGGCCTCTGCACAGGCACTCAATGCCCAATCACAGACAGCCAAGAATCATCGGCCTCTGCACAGACACTCAATGCCCAATCACAGACAGCCAAGAATCATCGGCCTCTGCACAGAAACTCAATGCCCAATCACAGACAGTCAAGAATCATCGGCCTCTGCACAGACACTCAATGCCCAATCACAGACAGCCAAGAATCATCGGCCTCTGCACAGACACTCAATGCCCAATCACAGACAGCCAAGAATCATCGGCCTCGGCTCCTTCTCTCAACAAGAGCAAAATATAAATACAAGTTCCAAGCTGGCACCAGTCAAACAGTTACCAGGCTTTCTGGTGATCAGCCGTCTCCATGAAATAATGTCCCTGTGCTCTTTCTCTCACCAGGAGTTAAACAGAAGCACTAATCCCAAGATGACTACTGACAGGCAGAATGTGGGATCTCCAATAAATGATGGTCTTGGACTAAATGTTCTGGATTTTAAAGTTAAGATGGGAAAACTGGGCTAATATCCTAAAAGTCGTAGTGTGCACTAAAATGAAAGAGGGAGTAACTCAAACTAAAAAACTCTGCCTTAGAACTAAAAAAAAAAATCTATTTTTTTTCACTCTATCACTGCTTTCTGAGTTATTTTAACATCTCAAAATCACTCTGACTGCTTTTTATAGAATTTTAATATGTTTTCTGCAAAATGGCTGTTAATGGAGCTTGACATATCAATGTGATCTTATTTTTTCTTCAGGTCTTTCTCTTTCCCATAATCCATTTCAAATCTGCTTTTTATAAGTCATGCTAGACATAAGGAAGTAGTAGGATATAATGGGATTAGTGTCAGTCACTGTCATCTTATATACCGTCTGCAACAGGACTGCTGCTTTTATTTCTTGAATGGCCCTCATTTGTGAGTGTCTCAGAGTTTGTTTTACAGTATACTAAGGAATTATACAGCTGCAACCAAAACAGTTTATAAATCGCAGGCCTTTGTTCAAAGTATCTTTTTGTAGTCCAAGATGAATTGACAGCCCCTCCACCTAGACCTCAGTAAATGTGCTGATACTTTACAAGAATTACAAGAAAAATATTTTCTGACTTTTCTCTAAATGTCACAGACATCTTGGATACTATATTCAAGTCATCTTAAAATGTAAAGTAGTATAAACAGCAAACATTTAAAGAGTAAAGCTTAGCATTTCAATACTGTGATGCTGATTATGTAAATTTGTCCAAAGAGATGCCAGTTACCTTTGAACCATTAACTGACCTAATTGCTCTGCTCTGTTATGAACGGCATGGCTTGTCCAAAGAGATGCCAGTTACCTTTGAACCATTAACTGACCTAATTGCTCTGTTCTGTTATGAACGGTATGGCTACATCGGAAGCAGCGGTGAGTCAGTGTTAGTTATCTTCCTGTCTGCAGTAAAACAATGGAAAACAGTTCCACATCTCGCTGTCTTGTTTACAGCAGTCTGACTCCTGACTACAAATTTATGTGTGTCTGTAATATGACATGCAGGTGTAGACAAATTCCGCTGCAACTTATGTGAGAAGTTAAGCTTAAAAAAGTAGGTGGTCTTTCCCTTCCTTTGATACATAACTCACAACACCAGTGTGCCACCCAACAACAGCCCCTAAGGCAAGACAATGTACCCAACCCTTTAGTCATAGGTGACTCTATAGTCAGGCACACTGATGTCCCCCTCACCAGGCTGAACAAGGAGAAGATTACAGTCAGGTGCCTGTCAGGTACCAGGATCCACCACATAACGAATGCACTCAGATCACTCCACAAAAAATGTACAAATACGACTCTGTCATTGTCCATGTTGGAGTGAATGACTTGAGACGTACCTCCCTGGACTACATGAAAAGAGACATGGAAGAGCTCTCAGATCATGTGGCCCAGGCAGGTATGACCCTAGCCCTGAGTAGCATCCTGCCTTCGCCCAGAATGATACCACAGTATCAGGACAAAATGATTGACTTCAACAATTGGTTAAGCTTCTGGTGTCATTCAAAGGGGATCCAGTATCTATCTGCCTGGGACAACATGATTGACAGACCACGATGCTTTGCCAGAGATGGTCTGCACCTGTTGCCCCTGGGATTCAGGTTACTGGCTAAGGCTCTTGCCATCCCTATAGTGCCTTTTTTAGGCAAAGTTCAAAGGGCAAAACCACCACCATAACAGGTACAAGCATGCACAATCTGAAAGTAATGCTACTCAGTGTTAGAAGTCTAAACCTCAAAATGCACTCGCTTGAGGCAGTCTTAAAAATGGAGAACATTGATATCTGTGCAGTAACTGAGACCTGGTTCAAGGCTCCAGAGAGCACCCCTGCAATACCAGGCTACAACTCTTACCACACTTTTCGGCCACCAAACTAGGACCGAAACACTAAAGGTGGAGGAGTGTTTATATTCACCAAGGATATTCACAACACCAGGCTAGTTGCCCATCACAATGCATCTGAAATTCTCCAGATGCAACTAACACTAGGTAAGACTGCAATCCAAATTGTAGCTTGCTACAGATCCCCAACCATGCCCCAAGATTCTCACTACACCTTTCTAAACATACTGGAAAATATTAAGATACAACCAAACACCCTAATACTGGGTGATTTTAACTACCCTGCCATTAACTGGGAAAACTACTTGTGTACCAACACCTTTGCCCAACGGTTCTTGGAATTCATAAATTCCAACGGCCTGGATCAACTAATCCTTAGTCCCACCAGGGGCTCCAATATCTTAGACCTGGTCATTACCAACATGGGAAATCGATGTTCCACATCTATGGTCACCCCCTCATTGGTCAGGTCTGACCATAAGCTAATCACCCTTGACTTCCACATCCCACCCCCACCCCCCAGTAAGGAAACCTCCATAAAAAAACTTCTCCAAAGCCAACTTCATGCTACTCAAGTCAGAAGTGACAAACTTCATGACACCCATGCAGACGGGAACTGAAAGTTTGACTGCTGAATCCTATACTAAGCACTGTATGAGCACATCCACTCGTGCATGAATCGTGCCATCCCCAATAGAACCAAGATGCTCTCCTCCAAAAAAATAAAGCCAATCTGGTGGTCCCTTGGCATAAACAAACTTTACAACAAAAGGAAGAAACTGTTGCAGAAAAGAGAAAAATCCTAGGATGCAAAAAACTCCCTTACCAGCCTCAGTAAGAAGCTGAGATCCCTCATAAAATTCTCCAAAGCTAGTTACAAAAATAAAATTGCCAACGATTCCAAAGACAACCACAAGGCATTCTATAGCTATGCCAAGAATCTGAATGGCAATGCTTAGATCTGCTCTGAGCTACAACAGAATGGCATTAAATATACTGATCCCAAGGATATTGCCAATATCCTGGCAGATCGATTCAGTGCAAACTTCACCCCCTCTCACCGCCTAAAGGGACTATCTCGATACCGAAAGATTGCCAAATTCCAGTAATAACAGCCACACAGGTAAAAAAATACACTATCCAAAGCTAAAAATACAGCATCCATGGGACCAGATGACATCCCAGGCTGTGTACTACATGAACTACAAAATGAACTGGCACCTCACCTAAGTGTCATGTTTAATCATAGCCTCACCTCAGGCTTCATGCCCACTGAGTGGCGCACAGCTACAGTTGCCCCACTCCACAAGGGGGGATCCACCTTGGTTCCCAGAACTACCGCCCCATCAGTCTGACAAACCTGATCTGCAAGGCCATGGAACGTATTATTATGGAACTTATAAACGAAGACATTGGCAACCTTCAAACACTGGCCCCATGCAGTTTGGGTTCGTGAAGGGCCGATCTTGTCTCCTGAACCTGATTGACTTCTTTGAATCAGTCTCTAGAGCCATGGACAAGGTTAAGGTGGTCCACACAGCCTATCTGGACCTTGCCAAGGCCTTTGACACCATCCTCCACTCTAGAATCATAGATAAACTTACTAAGCTGGGCATTAATCCTTACATCACTCGATGGGATGCCAGCTGGCTTACTGATGGAACCCACACTGTAAAAGTAGCTGACTCCAAATCCATCTCCAGACAAGTGACAAGTGGAGTACCTCAGGGTTCAGTCCTGGGACCGCTCTTGTTTGGCATCTACTCCTCTGAAGTACAGGCCAACACTAAGAGACTCTGGATAACAAAGTTCACAGATGACTGCAAACTGGGAGCTATTATTGAATCCCCAAATGATGCGGATATTCTACAAAAGGGCCTTACAGAAACAGATGCTTAGTGCCAGAGCCATGGGCTCAAGCTCAATGCCAAGAAGTGTATAGTTATCCCCTTTGGGAAAAAACATGTACCCGTGAATTACCACATAGGTGGCAGTACACTAAACACAGAAAGAGTGATAAGAGATTTAGGGACACAGGTGGACAGTGGTCTCACCTTCGATAACCACATCGCCAAAACAGTCAGGAAATCCTTCTGTGTGGCACACCTCATCACTAAGGGCTTTTCATCAAGAAAAAAGGAGGTCATTGTCCCACTGTACTCATCCCTCATTAGACCCATTATAGAATACAACACCTCGTTTGGTATGTACCTCTCAAGACATCTGCAACAACTGGAAAGGCCACAGAAATACCTCACTAAAAGAATCACAGGCCTAAAGCAGATGCCCTATGCTGACCATCTAAAAAAACTTCACCTATACTCTGTCACATATCGTCTACTCAGAGGCGATCACTTCTTAACATAAAAGGCCATGTCAAACCCAGAGCTGTTGGAAATGCTACACTTAAAGAAATCCCAATCCCTCAGAGACACACGCTCCAGGGATCTAAACCTTATCATCATAATGAACAAAACATGCTGGAGGGATAGGTTCCTGACCCAGGGACTACCCAGACTCTGGAATAGACTCCCCATACATGTCAAGCAGAGCACCTCTTTGGCCCTCTTCACAAGGAACCTTAATCATTGGATGGGAAATAGGAAATTCACCCCAGGGATCATGTCAGTTGCCCTGCTAGACAGGGGTCCAGGGAAGTAAATACTGTGGGAAGAAATAGCCAGGGAATTGTTATGGCTAGTTTTGTATAGGTCCTAGGGTCGATAGCCTAGTACCAACCTATGAACCAAAGTAAGGAAATGAAAGTTTTATAAAGTACAATCTGGTTTCAGGTACCTACACAGTACTGGAATCACTTTGTAGAGAGAAAAGCAACCTAAGAGTTGAGTTAAACTGTAAGAGAAGGTGGAGTTTTCCTTTAAGGGGACATCCACTAATTTTAAAAGATCAAGATAGACTGGAAGGGGGTGGGACCTTAGTAGTATTCTGGCTTTAAGGAATACAGTGGGAGGGCCAATAAATTTAAATAGCTGAAAGGGAGTGACGTCACAAAATGATAATTTTTATGCTTACTGACAATAGCCAGTGAAAGACGAGAGAGGGAGGGAGAAGGAAATACGTGGTCAAATTAACTTAAGGGGCAGGTAACTACAGAGAGCAGTTGACTTTAAAAGCACAGTAGCAGCAGAGTGGAAGAGTAGGAAAAAAATAATTTCTGTGTGTCTCACAGGAGACAGCTCTGGACTGTTTCCTGATTAAATATGCAATTTGAAAACAGAATACATTTAAAACACAGTGTAAAGAAAAACACAATATGCAAAATAGAGAAAGGCAATGAAGAAAAAAAAAAACACTGGGCTTGTCCAGGATTTGAAAAAGGACCTCTCACATCCAAAGTAAAAAATCATATCCTTAGACTAACAAGTCACACTTCAACTCAATACTATATTCATGGATGACTTTAATTACCCCACTATTAACTTGGAATTATGCTACGACACTAAACGTGCAGGCACGGAGATTCCTGGAATTTGTAAAAACGAACTCCCTCAACCATATTGTCAGTATGCTGACAAGGGGTGCAAACATATTGGATCTGGTCCCCATTAATGTGGTAGAGTCCTGCACACCCCTAGTGTAATGTTTTCTCTAGTAGAGTCAGACCACAAAACGGTCTCCTTTGACGTAAAACCTGGAACCATAGCTAACGGTGGAATGTTCAGAAACTACTGTAAGGCTAACTTCCTACTATTATGTGATAACCTGGTAAATTTTTAAGCCCCCATAAATCCTGAGAAGACTGCTTCCTATGTAGAACTGCTCATGGAAACCCTATACAAACATGTTAATTGATGCATAAAGGCAGGTGTACCCAATAACAAAAAACAAGCCACCCTAGTGCAATCACAACATCAAGAGGCTGTATAACAGAAGGAAGAAAATCATGGTAAAAATTAGGAGTTGTTGCACCCAGTGGGATAACCACACTCCCACCAAACTAAGCTAACAACTCAGAAGAAAAATAAAGTCTACCAGAGACAAATTTGAGGTAAATTTGACTTCCTAGGCCAAGGACATACACAAGGCACTCTTTAGTTATGTCTGCAAACTCAAAGGCAATACAGAGTTGTGTGCAATTGTGTGCATTGCTAATGGAGCCACTATACTGAGCCAGAAGATATAGCAAACCAACTGGCAGACAAATTCAGCTCCAACTTTATGCCCTCTCCCTTTTCTCAAGAGATACCATCAAATATAACTACCCCTGCTATCACTAGGGAACAGGTCATTAACGCTCTCTCTATGTCCAAGAACACTGCATCCATGGGCTCAGACAGTATCCCAGGATGCCTTTTAAATAGCATGAAACATGACCTTTCAGGGCCTCTGGAATTGCTATTTAACTGTAGCCTCCAAACTGGCTTTGTGCCTAATGAGTAAAGAACACCAGCAATCATCCCTTTGCACAAAGGTGCACTATCTGCGGGCCCTGGGAACTACAGACACGTACGTCTCACTAGTCTCATATGCAAAGCCATGGAAAGAATTATCTTGGAAATGATTGGTAATGACACAGGAAGCCTCCAAACACTGGCACCATCCCAATTTGGTTTTGTCAAAGGCAGGTCATGCCTTCTCAACCAGGTGGACTTCTTTGAAAAGGTCACCAAAGCACTAGATGATGGCAAAACAGTTCACACTGCCTACTTTGACCTTGCCAAGACATTTGACACAATACACCTCTCAGGTGTTGTTGACAAACTCAGATATAAATGTGTATAGCCATCTGGTTCACAGACAGGACCCAGAAAGGTAGAACTGATGAGTTCACCTCTGCAAAGAGGCAGTATAAATGTGTATAGCCATCTGGTTCACAGACAGGACCCAGAAAGGTAGAACTGATGAGTACACCTCTGCAAAGAGGCAGAAAAGAAGTGGAGTTTCTCAGGAATACAGTACTCGGATTGCCCTTTTTTGTCATTTACTTCTTTGAAGTCGAGGCCAATGTCAAGGGCCTCTGGTTGACTAGATTTGTAGATGATTTCAAATTAGGAACAGTCACAGAATCTCCCACCATCAATAACGTTCACCTAGAAGGGCTGACACAGACAGCTTGTATCACAGCCATGGACTAAAACAAAATGCCAAGAAATGCATTATAGTGTCCTTTGGGAAGTTATCCACACCTGATAACTATCATATTGACAACACATCTCTAATAGTCAACCCAGTAGTCAGGGACTTGGGGACACACAGACAATAGTCCAGCCTTTGACCATCATGTGTCTATGGTAGTGAGGAAATCATCCTTTGTTGTGCAACTTATAAACAAAGATATGGTATCTGGATCCAAGGTGGTCATTATTCCACTTTATTCAGCATTCATCAGACCTATCACTGAGTACAATAGCCCCTTTGTTAAGTACCTAACCTGGCACATCCAACAACTAGAATGTCCACAGAGGTTCTTCACTAAAAATAAAAAACATACACAACATAAATAACATGTCTTATCCAGATGGCCTCAAAGCCCAATCCCTGTATTCTGTCTCCTACACGCTGTTGTGAGGAGATCTATGCCTGGCATGCAAGGCATTTTCAGACCCCTACCTGATGAATGTCCTGCATATCCACAAGAAAAAAAAAGTACCATAATTACCCATTCTAAAGACTTAAACTTTGTGTGTGATATAAATAACATCTGCTGGGGAGACAGGTATGCATCCCACAGACTACCTCTTCTCTGGAACAGGCTCCCAATCCATATGAAGTAGAGTTCCACCCTAACCCAATTCAAGTATGACTTGGACAATTGGATGAGGAACAAGACATTCATCCATGAATTGGTAACTGTCTCTAATGGACACAGGCAGTTGGTAAATGGTTCATCTCCCAGGCCATTATGTGTAAGTGTTTCACCTCCCAGACCCCTGCTTACACTTGTCAAGGGTACCAGAACTTGTGAGAGGTTTGGCATGCATGGTTAGGCTTAAAAAGGCCCTTGTGGTCATTATCCTAGTAATCCTAGTAAACAGCTATGAACCTGTGTATAAATTTTGTTTTATGTTACAGAAATCTTCTATTGATAGGGAAGCCTGTATATTGTGGAATTATATGTTCCCTGATATGTTTTGCAAATATATATATATATATATATATATATATATATATATATATATATATATTTTATTTTTTTATTTTACATTTGTTAACCAGGATAGTCCGACTGGATAAATGTCCATTTTCAGCGGAGGCCCAGGAAGAAAAGCTCCACATTGCAAATAACTGACACTTAAGGATGTGGTTACATAGAAATCTAAACATTTAACAAATCACTAACAATTTATAGTCAAGGTTCCATCTAAATGAAGCAAACATTGTGGGTTTATGGTATACATATAAAGGGATAACATTATACATCTTTGAAGTGTGTAAAAAGGAAATAAATGTATTTCAAGGTTGAATGTAAGGATGATAGTTAAGATAAAAGGTGGTTAGCTAAGAAGGAAAGTTATTGTGAATAGAATGTAGAGGGGAAGAAGAGCACAGGCTCAGAATGGGTAGTAAACAAGTTATCTTCCTGATAATAGAATTCTAAAGTTTGTAGAGAAGTGAATGTTGTCTGGGTGGGGAATGGTTATTAATGGGTATTTCACCTCTGTGAGCTATGTTTATCTTATATCTATCTATCTATATATATATATATATATATATATATATATATATATATATATCTATATATATATATATATATATATATATATATATATATATATATATATATACGTATATATATATATATATATATATATATATATAGCAACTGATATGTGTTACATGAAACTCAATAGTGGTACCACAGTAAAGAAAAAAAAAGTTTTGTGGTAAAATATGAAAGCAAGCAAGTCTGTTTGTGTATCAGCAACAGAAACAGCTTCAATAAAAATAGATTGTTTGTGTCTGTAATAGACTCCTTCAGAACTTAGTAAGTCAAACAAACAGATCAGTTTAAATACTGTTGACAAACCAAATGCTGAGAAAAACAGAGTGAGCAGCAATGCAAAGTAAATACTTAAAATAGATGTAGAAATCACATAAAAATAAATGCAGAAATGTTACATAAAAATCACATAAAAATAAATGTAGACATGTTACATAAAATCACATAAGAATAAATGTAGAAATGTCACATAAAAATCACATAAAAATAAATGTAGAAATGTTACATAAAATTCACATAAAAATAAATGTAGAAATGTTACATAAAAATCACATACAAATAAATGTAGACATGTTACATAAAATCACATAAGAATAAATGTAGAAATATCACATAAAATCACATAAAAATAAATGTAGAAATGTTACATAAAATTCACATAAGAATAAATGTAGAAATGTCACATAAAAATCACATAGAAATAAATGTAGAAATGTTACACAAAAAACACATAAGAATAAATGTAGAAATGTCACATAAAAATCACATAAAAATAAATGTAGAAATGTTACATAAAAAATCAAATAAAATAATGTAGAATGTTACATAAAAAAATCACATAATAATAAATGTAGAAATATCACATAAAAATCATGTAAGAATAAATGTAGAAATGTCACATAAAAATTACATAAAATAAATGTAGAAATATCACAAAAAACATAAGAATAAATATAGAAATGTTACATTAAAATCACATAAGAATAAATGTAGAACTATCACAAAAATGACATAAGAATAAATATATAAATATTACATAAACATCACATAAAAATAAATGTATAAATACATAAAAATGAATGTAGATGTCATAAAAATCACATAAAATAAATGTAGAAATATCACATAAAAATCACATAAGAATAAATGTGGAAATGTTACATTAAAATCACATAAGAATAAATGTAGAACTATCACATAAAAATGACATACAAAATAAATATAGAAATTACTTAAGAATAAATATATAAATGTTACATAAAAAATCATATAAAAATAAATGCAGTAATGTCACATAAAAATAATGTAAGAATAAGTGTAGAAATTTTTACATGGAAATCACATAAGAATAAATGTAGAAATATCACAAAAATCACATAAGAATAAATGTAGAAATGTTACATTAAAATTGCCTAAGAATAAATGTATAAATGTAACATAAAAGTCATATAAGAATAAATGCAGAAATGTCACATAAAAAATCAAATAAGAATAAATATAGACATGTTACATAAAAAAATCACACAAGAAAATAATTTATCTTATATCATCCAAAAATTGTTAAACTGTATAATATCAATATTAATAATTATAAAATCTACTGAAAAGTGAGCAAGTGTAATCATATATTATGTGGTTTTGCATTCTTAACTAACAACAAACTCAATGTTATATATGAATTCATGGCAGTGGTATTGTTTAATAATTATATGAATTCATAGCAGTGGTATTGTTTAATAATTTTATATACTTTTATTAAAGCTGTTTCTGTTGCTGATAAAAAAGAGGACTGCCTTGCATTACTATTTTATCAGAACCCTGATTCTTTTTGGTATGTTTTACAGGGCAATTTCTGGTACTTATGTGTAGATTTTGTGTCATTTTGTTAAAATATATTCGATTCCTAGATTGTTTGGTTTCATATTTTTATCGGTTACAGGCTTTATGTGGAATACTGAGTTCATATCCAAAGCACATAAATTATAATGACTTTCCATTTTTGATTTTAGATTATATGTTATTGGCTTGCTAGAGGATGCTGAGTTCATATCTGCAGCATATATATAAATTATAATGAGTTCCCATTTTGTTTCTATGAATACTAAACCTTTATGATACTTGTATGGATCTCAGGGAAATATATTAATTTCCCTTTTTATGCCAGCTGTCATATATTTTGTAGACTTTTGAATGCAGTGTGTGTATTGCTGTAATTGCATGATTTCTCTGTGTATTTAAAACTGTCAGCTTCGCATTACAAAACAAAAAGACAGTATTGAGGAGGCATGTCACAAATCAGAAGTCACAGGGCTGACTTGTGGACAACACCACATAAATTAAAATTTCACATTCCTAGTGAATTCAAATAACACAACCATCTAATATAATACAAAATAGGGAAAGGAAAAATACAACAGTACTGCACATATTGGAAGTTGGAAGGGTGGCCTAATGGTTAAGGTGTTTACCTTACAAACACAAGGTACAGAGTTTGAATCTCACAGGGGATAATTGACTAGGCTTAAAATGGCTTGCAAGGGCAGTTAGCCTAGTACTAATCTATGAACCTATGAATCTATGATTACATGCCTACAGACGGTAATCAACACACACACACACACATATATATATATATATATGTATATATATCCCAGTCTATGCGTTCTCAAAAATTCAGGAACAGAATCACATGCAGAAAGTCTGCTATTACAAAACAACTAATGAAAGTGATGGAAGTGATGGAAGCTTTTAGTAGAAAAATAAACAAAAAAAATCACAACATTTGTGGCAGCAGGTATAAAAAGAACAGACTAAAAAAACACACCCATTTAAATGTAATCATATTTCAAGCTATGTGTCATGTGATTATTAACATGTCATTTTACTGCAGAGTTTAATTGAAAGTTGTATGTCACATTATATTCTGAAGAAGTCCTGTATACATATATATGTTGGTGGATGGAAGCGTTAAATCGTATTAAACTGGTCTGTTTTATTCCATCTTTTTGCTGTTTTTTTTTCTAACATAGAAAACAATAATCCACCCCTTTCACTCACATAAGTACATGCCTGAATTACTGACATGTGACTCTATGACATCATTTCCATCTTAAGGGCTACATCCTCATGTCACACTATCAAGTAAGGACTTGTTCCGTGAATTGTTCCTGTGACATATTAGGTGCACTTTATTGTGCGTAGTTGTGAATATCTGCACAACTTCAATTTCCAAATAACACCAGTGAAAATCAATGTGATTCTGAAACATTTAGTGCAAATGAGGCAGCGCTGAGTCCTATTAGAAATATTGACAGTTTATCTACCTCTCAACTTTTATATCCAGAGTTATAGACAAAGCAAAAAATAATAAGATAAAAGGCTCCAAATTATGGGCACTTTTTAAATACTGGTGCTATTCAATTTTAGGAAGAATAAAGGCAAAGTATGAAAACAAATTACAGGCATCTGTCCAAAATCTGGGCAGTTGAGATATATGTGAATATTATTACAATACATCTGAAATATCATAATGCAGGTAAAGCCTCTATCTCTCTGTAAATATTTTGATGCACCAGTTTCTTTTTAGAGAAGTGTTGCATGATTCTGTAAAGCGTGCATTTCCCTCAAACTCAGCCTAAGCAAAAGTTGCTATGAATGGTAATAAATAATTACTGAGGATGTGTGGCTACATTTAGGTTTATAGTTGAATACTAGGCTAACTGCCCTTATGGGCTATTTTAAGTTTAGCCAATAACCCAAGGTCAGAATCAAACCTTGTACCTTGTGTCTATGAGAACAACCATTATGCCAAACACACCATTCCTGAATTTGTGAATTATCTGGTATATCCTCATGGTTATATAACAATGCTGAACTTTTCTAAGGCTAATTTATTTGGGTCATTTTTTTTTCTCAGTATCTGCTGACCATCAAGCCTCCCCACAATCAGATATTTTCACAATGAAAAGCCATCCAGACAGCCATGAAAGTACTTTGTAATCTCTCCAGCATTCTGACAATGAGAACTTTCATCATTTGTATGCCCTGTCCTCACCTCTGATAGTGCAATGAGCACTTGTACCACTGTAAGGACCATGTATGACCCTAGTTTATGCAGGGATGCTCCCTGACAGGTGCCTGCAGAGTTTATACCTGGCTTGGGTTTTCATGTACATATCTTGCCAGTGGTCTCCTTACATCATTATGGACCTCTACTCTTCAGCCAAATCTCTGTCATCAGAGTAGTGGCTCACGCCAGACAGAAGCTGCCATCTTTTTCATCCAAGGATGGACATGACCATATGACATACCTGCACTGTCAAGCATCTGAGACAGTAGTCAGGGCTTTATCCTGCTCTGCCATGAGTGCAAGCTTTAAGACTCACATTTGTTCCAACACAATATCAGAAATTTATTCAACAAGCAAATAAACATCAACAATTACTTAAGGAAAACATACAACAGATTTTGGGGAAAATGACAATGCATATTTAAAAATTGTTAGACATGCAAAACAAAATTACATTTCAATATTCCTGAATGATCAGTGCACATTTACAGTTTTTGAAACAAGTCTAGGTCGTATGTTCACATATGTAGAGTAACTACTCTTCCTCTATAGGGACAAATGTCTATGTTCTAAAAACAATTGTCTCAGAAACCAGAACAACAAATCTCAGCCACAGCATTTTACCTTTTGGAAGTAGGTATGCCACATCCCCTAAAACTAGTAACCACAATTTAAGGGGAAGACAGGGACAGTAGATGTTTTCTTAAAGCCCATTGTGCTGCATCCACAACCATCTTCCATATCCCTGCATATCTCAGGCATGAGGGTATCATATGAACATAATGTGTCTCAGCAGGTTAACATCTTGGGCATGACTGTATCATATGAACATAATCTGTCTCAGCAGCTTGACATCTCGGGCATGACTGTATCATATGAACATAATCTGTCTCAACAGATTGACATCTCGGACATGAATGTATCATACAAACATACTCTGTCTCAGCAGTTTGACATCTCGGGCATGAGTGTATCATATGAACATAATCTGTCTCAGCAGTTTGACACCTCGGGCATGACTATATCATATGAACATAATCTGTTTTAGCAGTCTGACATCTCGGGCATGACCATATCATATGAACATAATCTGTTGCAGCATCTTGACATCTCAGGCATGACCTTATCATTTGAACATAATCTGTCTCAGCAGCTTGACATCTCAAGCATGACCGTATCATACGAACATAATCTGTCAAAGCACCTTTACATCTCAGGCATGAACATACCATATGAACATAATTTGTCTCAGCAGTTTGAAATTTCAGGTACAGCCATATCTAATGAATGTAATTTGTCTCAGCAGCTTGACATCTTGGGCATGCATGTATCATTTGAACATAATCTGTCTCAGCAGCTTGAGATCTGGGGCATGAGTGTATCATATGAACACAATCTGTCTCAGCAGCTTGATATCTTGGGCATGAGTGTATGATATGAAAATAATCTGTCTCAGCAGCCTGACATCTTGGGCATGAGTGTATCATATGAACATAATTTGTCTCAGCAGCTTGACATCTTGGGCATGAGCATATCATATAAACATAATCTGTCTCATCTTGACATCTCTGGCATGAGCATATCGTATGAACATAATCTGTCTCAACAACTTGACGTCTTGGACATGAGTGTATCATATGAACATAATCTGTCTCAGAATCTTGACATCTTGGGCACAAACGTATCATATGAACATAATCTGTCTCATCTTGACAACTCGGACATGAGTGTATCATACAATCACAATCTGTCTCAGCAGTTTAACATCTCGGGCATGAGTGTATCATTTGAACATAATCTGTCTCAATCTGTCTCAACAACTTGACGTCTTGGGCATGACCATATCATATGAGCATAATCTGACTCAACATCCTGACAGCTTGGGCATGACCATATCATACGAACATAATCTGTCTCAGCAGTCTGACATCTTGGGTATGAGTGTATCATATGAACATAATCTGTCTCAGCAGCTTGACATCTCTGGCATGAGCATATCATAGGAATATAATCTATCTCAGCAGCTTGACATCTCAAGCATGCATTGATCATATGACCATAATCTGTCTCAGCATCTTGACAGTTCTGGTATGAGTGTATCATATGAACATAATCTGACCCAGCGGCTTGACATCTGAGGCATGACCATATCATATCATATGAACATAAACTGTTTCAGCAGTTGGACATATCTGGCATGAGCATATCGTATGAACATAATCTGTCTTTATGGCTTGACATCTTGGGCATAACCATATCATATGAACATAATCTGTCTCAGCAGCTTGACATCTCAGGCATGAATGTATCGGGTTCCTATTAGATGACTGAAGATGCATTATATCGAATGCGTCTTGGTCGAACTTAAAGAAAATGCAAAACAGCGCTTAATTTTTGCCGTAATTCTTTTCCGGGGGAGAGAATTTGCTTGTCCGCCCATTACTTGCTTTTTTTTTTGGCACTTCAGTGTTGGAGTTGGTATATTTATTAGGGGGGGTGGGGTAGTACAGCCCCTTTTATATTAAAAAAATCTGTTTCTGAACTTTCAAAATTGTAAGCTTTTGCTTACATGGGTTAGATTGTTCATCATTTGCTTTTTTAAGCATTCAGTGATATAATATAGACCAATGTATTATATGAATATAATCTGTCTCAGCACCTTAACGACTCAGGCATGACCTTATCATATGAGCATAATCTGTCTCAGCAGATTAACATCTCAGGCATGAGTGTACCATATGAACATAAGCTGTCTCAGCAGTTTGACACCTCAGGCATGACCAAATCATATGAACATAATCTGTCTCAGTAGCTTGACATCTCGGGCATGAGTGTATCATATGAACATAATCTGTCTAAGCAGTTTGACACCTCAGGCATGACCGTATCATATGACCACAATCTGTCTCAGCAGTCTGACATCTCGGACATGACTGTATCATATGAACATAATCTGTCTCAGCAGTCAGACATCTCAGCATGTCCATATCATATGAACATAATCTGTCTCAGCAGCTTGACATCTCAGGAATGACCGTATCATATGAACATAATCTATCTCAGCAACTTTACATGTCGGGCATGAACATACCATATGAAGATAATTTGTCTCAGCAGTTTGACATTTTGGGTACGGCCATATCTAATGAACATAATGTGTCTCAGCAGCTTGACATCTTGAGCATGCATGTATCCTTTGAACATAATCTGTGTCAGTAGTTTGACATCTTGGGCATGAGTGTATCATATGAACATAATCTGCCTCAGCAGATTGACGTCTCAGACATGAGCATATCGTATGAACATAATCTGTTTCAACAGCTTGACATCTTGTGCATGGCCATATCATATGAACATAATCTGTCTCAGCAACTTGACATGTCAAACATGAGCATATCATATGAACACAATCTGTTTCAGCAACTTAACATCTCGGGCATGTGTGTTTCATATGAACATAATCTGTCTCAACAACTTGACATCTCGGGCATGAGTGTATCATATGAACATAATCTGTCTCTGCAGCTTGACTTCTTGGGCCTGAGTGTATCGTATGAACATTATCTGTCTCAGCAACTTGACATCTCGGACAAAATTTAACTAACCTCACTCCCTCAAAAAAGCAAGTATCTTTCTGCTCTATCAACCTCAGGAGTTTAGTTAATAAAGTTCAGGACTTCCATGCCTGGTTAGCTAACTATACTCTGGACATAGTCACCCTAACTGAAACATGGCTGAAACCACACTATCAAGATAGGGAAATTATCCCTCATGGCTATAACATCCTTAGACTTAGGAGGAGGTGTAGCAATACTCATCCTGATCACCTCTCTATAACTAGTCCGATCCTCTCTCTAACCTCTTTCTATACAGCTGAACTTCTACTTGCCAATGTTAAACTTAACTTTACCACCATAACTGTTGCAGCAATATATATCCCCCTGGAGACAATCTTAGCATACTCAAAAACATCCTATCCCACCTCTCTCAGAACATCCATAATGAAAACATCATACTGCGGGACGTAAACATAGATTGGCTCTCAATACAAACTCCCAACACTACCTCTTGTATCAGCTTACATGGATTTGAGTAGCTAATCACTACCCCTACCTTTATTAAAACTCATTACAGCTGAGTGACGTCTCCAGGCGTTTCTGCAGTTACTGCCTACTGTGCCTCTAGGCATCAAATATTGCCTGTTCATATTTGCATTAATAATTCCAAAACCATGCTACATACAAGGTATCAGAATATTTTACCTTGAAGCATACATGATGGCAAACACAACTGTATTGCTATAGGGCCTCTGTCAATGACTGTTTGTTAGAACTCTAAGGTAATAACTTCATTTTTAAAGGCTGAAGCCACACCCACTGGAAGTTAAAGGTACACACTCCAAAGGGCTGTACTGCAGGGAATGAGCAAGTCACACATTCCACAGTCTCTTCTGGGCTAGATTTTGGTCTCTCACCCCCAAAACTACCATAACCCTCACACTCTACCACATTCCCTTAGTGACCACTGCCCTATCACAGTAACCAGACATACTCCCCAATTCACCAGACCTTTCAAGTTTATCACTTCCTGCAAAATCCCAACTTTCACTCACAACTCTTTCACTGAGCAACTCTAGGATTAATTGGTCTCATTTCACTACCCTCCCTTTAGATGAGGCTGTTCACTCTTTCAACACCTCCTTTCTTAACATCCTCAACTCCCTTGCTCCTCTCTGCACAACTAGAATCATATCTAACTCCGCTCCTTGGCTGACCAAATCTACTCGAACCCTGATGAAAAACCGAGACAGGATATGGAAATTATGGACTAACACTAAGACCCCTTCTCTCCTGCAGACCTATAAAGAACTTAGGAACCAAATAAAGAAAATTATCAACAAAGACAAGACTAACTTCTATGCAAACCCTTCCACTACCCTAAAATCAGACCCCAAAAAATTCTGGAACATTATCAATCATATACTACATCTAGGAAACCCTTCCCCTCCAAACCCATGCCCAAATAAAAATCCAGAAGAAACTGCCATTACATTTAACATTTTATTGACACAATAACTTTCATAATAAATGCTCTTCCCACTAGGAAAAATGCCAATAACCCCACAATCTCTACTTCTCCTCCCCATCCTTCTAACTCTTTTTCCCATAAATCTGTTTCAACTAACTATATTAAATCCTTACTCTCTAAACTCAAACCTTGCTCCCCCTCAGCTGATAATCTACCTTCCTGTTTCCTACAGATTGCGGCTGAACCCCTAGCCTATCCAGTTTCCATTCTGATTAACTGCTCTATCTCTGAATTGTATGTCCCAACAATATGGAAAGCATATTTTTGTTACCTATTCACAAAGGCAGTAATTCTTCTGATATATCAATCTTCAGACCAATTGCTATACTGTCTCCCCTCTCTAAAATTCTAAAGAAATGCATTCACAACCAGATAATGCAGTACCTTCACAAGAGAGCCTTGTCACACAAAATCAACATGGATTCCGTCTCAAACATGGTACTACAACTGCACTAATATCTTTCATCAGTACTGTATCACTGGCCCGTGACAACAATAAACTAGTTTCATGTCTGTTCCTCGACCTTCACAAAGCCTTTGACACTGTCTCCCATCCCCTCCTATTGGACAAACTCTCCTATTTAAAATTCTCTCCTCCCACCATTCCCTGGTTTTCTAGCTATCTCTCTAACCACCAGCAAGCTGTTAAAAGGCATTCTGCACTATCCCCCCCCTCAACATGCCAGTGGGAGTCCCCCAAGGATCCATACTTGGGCCACTGCTCTTTAATATTTTCAGTAATCTACTTTACACCTCTTGTCCCCACTCTGCACTTGTACAATATGCAGACGACTCAACTGTCATCGTCATTGCAGACAATCCATCTGACCTCCACTCTGCTACCCAAGCATCTTTCAACACCATAGAGGCATGGCTTTGTGATAACAAATTAATTCTCAACCCTAATTAAACTAAACTCCTACTCTTCCTCCCCAAAAACCTCACCAATCTCAAAACTACATTTTCTATTCTATCAAGCAATAACACCATCATTACTGCTGAACCTAGCACTAAACTGCTGGAAGTCATAATAGATGATCAGCTTAAATTTGATCTCCAAGTTACTAATTCTATCAAAAAGACTCACCGGAAACTTGGACTCCTTTATGGCAATAAGAGACATTTAACCAACACAGTCAGAATAACTCTCTCCCATGCATTTCTTCTTCCCAGCCTTCTTTGCAGCTGTCAATTATTCACAAACCTTACCACACTCATTACAAAACTTGAAACAACCTATAATAAGGTGGCCAGATTCCCTGCAAACCAACCTACAAATCTCACCATTGCTTATTCCTTAAACAATTGGACTGGCTCGAATTCCCTCATCTGCTCCTACGACATCACTTACAAATGATCCACTCCTCTATCAACCATCTTTCTGTCCTAGTCTTCTATCTATTATATTTAAATATTCCCCAACCAAGATGCTACGTAGCTCAGACAAGGACTTCCTACAGATCTATAAACCCAAAACCAAAACAGGATGTTTACTATATAATTATAACCCTGCTGCAACTTGGAACAAACTACCTCAAGAAATTAGGTCCCTTGACCAAACCAAGCATTTCAAGCTAGCCACTCGAAGATAGCTAACAAATAAATGGTCCTGCCACTGTAGTCATCCTCCCTGAAACTACCCTACCCCAGCTTCTAATACCTCCCCCTCCACCAGGCCTCTCATTCTTATTCCCCCTGTCTCCCACTAACTCCTTCCCTTCTATTCATTCTCCCTCAATTTCCTCTCCTCCCCTGCCTATCATAATAAACTTCTACCACTCTGTCTCACTGTTTAACCACTTTATCCCCATGCTATTCTTTTTGTATACATACTGTATATAACCAAACAGGAATTATGAAGGCATTATTCCTTTTGTGACATTGTACCCTAATTTATTTTGCAGGTGATTGTAAATGTTATCTTGTTAACTGTTTGTTTAGTTGCAAAAGATATTTTCTTAACTGTTTGTTTGTAAAATTTAAAACTCACTGAGGAGCTTTTCTCCCCGGGTCTCCACTGAAAATGAGCCAAACGCTCAGCTGGACTAACCCGGTTAACAAATGTAAAATAAATAAATAATAATAAATGAGCATTATCATATGAACATAATCTGTCTCAGCAACTTGATATCTCTGGGATGAGCATATCATGTGAACAAAATCTGTCTCAGAGACTTGACATCTTAGGCATGACCATATCATATGAACATAGTCTGTCTCAGCAGCTTGACATCTCAGGCATGACTGTATCGTATGAACATAATCTGTCTCAGCCTTTTGACAGCTCTGGTATGAGCGTATCATAAGAACATAATCTGTCTCATCAGTTAAACATCTTGGGCATGACTGCCTCATGTAAACATAATATATTAAAAATTAGATCCACCTTGTTTATGACAGATGGAATAAATGATTCTCTCTGACTTTCCATCAGATGATGTGCTAACAGTTTTGGGGACATATCATAATTTGTCCAATGAAAGAGTTTCCATCTTTCCAATTTCATATGGAGATAATCAAATTGCAGATATTCACATTCTTTCTTGAAGTACTGTATCTGTATATTTAACCAACTCCTACTCTTAGCTGAAGTATTACAGGCTCCCTCTAAGATGGAAATGTGGAATTCTAACTCTTGAATTTTCTTCTGTAATAATAATTTGCTATTTTGCTCTGTGCTTCTTGAATGAACTCCTTTATGTTCCCCCATTTAGGAAAAACATTTTCCAGAATTTTTCACTAACCTTCCTTAAATAATGCTGTGAGTCATCTGTCTTTAACAAAAGAATACAAAGTCTTTACAGGGTCTTTGGGTTCATATGTCTAAATAAAATATGTTATACTTAAGTCTGTCATCAGAGAGGGTAGATGGGTTATGTTCTTCTCCCACTATCCTTCTGAAGATGTGTGCACTAACCAAAATATAATCAATCCTACTTGAGCTACCATACTAAAAGGCTAGAAATGTATAGTCTATTTCCTTAGGGTGCAGGGTCCTCCAAGTACCAACTAACCTCAGATCTTTAATGAGATCATGAAATTCCTGGGTAACTTCAGGTTGTCTGTTCCATTCACTGGAGAGTCTACTGAGAACAGGATCTAAAACTGTATTAGTGTCTCTTTCTACAAATAGCATATCCTTTCTTCTACTAAAATCAAATAGTTTACTTTTAAACTTAAAATGAGATTCGGGATATTTGTAATTTGAGCTATAAAAGCAGCCTAAAATGAACACACCTTAAAATGAACACACCTTTATCTGCTTGCACCTGTAATTGGAGTCAAGACATCCTGTGAATCATTTAAAGTAGAACATAAAGTCCAATGAAGCCTCTCTCTTATGGACAAGAATTGAGATTCCCAGCGTTGCTTTATTAAGACAGTTACAGACTCTCTGCCTTCTCATCTTTTATGAAAAAGTTCACAAAATTTCATTTTTTAATTTATTTAATTGCTTTTATTAATTTTTCATGTATGGCATTGGCAATCTTACATTTATATGAATGAAAATAAACCATAACTACCCAATCTCAGTTGCAAACATTATACCTTGCAAACCATGCCAACACAACTGTAGCTGCAAACATTATACATCACTTTTAATATATCCAGTCCTTGGCAGTCAGCCATTACATAGCCCCTTCAGATCCTGCCTTCTTTTAAACCTCGTTCCTCCTCTGCATGTATTGATCCCTCATTTCCCATTTGTTTTCCTATGTAATTTGCTCCTATTCTTTTCCAAAGATCCCAGTTACAGTTATTTTATCTCTGTCATTATCATTGTTACTTCTAATTAAGTTGGTTTAGACTTTGATTTCCATCTTCTAGGAATTGCTTTTTTTGGCAGCCATCATAATTAGACTCAGCAAGGCCTTACTATGTCCAGGAAATTCTGATTTTGTATCATAGCTCAAAAAATCATTTCCCTAGTTACTTCAGTTTGCTCACTCAGCATCTCCAACATTGCAGACTGCAGGGAATCTTTAAAGTCTTCCAACTCATTACATTCCCAGAAAATATGTTCCCAGTTACCTCTTTCTTCCCCTTCACACCTCCAATACTTGCTGACTACCTGAGGAAAAGTCCTCTGGATCCTGCTTGGGGTATAAAAATTCATATGTAAACAATTTTAGGCAAAAATCCTTAATTTTGTAGATTTTGTTGCATATTTGGGAGACATACATATATCCCTCCATTGTTTCTTTGTGAATTACTTATCCAGTCTCTCTTCCCAATCCTTCCTAAGCTCCTCTGATTGTTTCTTATAGTTATCGTGCAATATTTTCTATGCTCTACTAATTATTACTTTCTGAACAACAACTTCTGTTGGAGATTCTACCAAAAATTCTACCAGTGCTGGTATTTTGTTTAGGACTCCCCTATTTCTTTCTCTTTGTCTATACTCTAATATCAGTCCTTGATATAGAAGTCAGTCTCTAACTTGCAGTCCAAATACATTTTTGGTGCCTTCCCATTCTATCACATTTCCTTCTCTAGTTATTTGCTCCCAATACCTTGGTTCCTTTGCCAGTTTTTTCCAATAAATTCCAGCCCCCTTGTTTATTGTCTGTATCCCTAATTGCAAACATCCCTATTGGCAAAATCTCTTTCTCCATTCCCATATTGGCTTATTTCTTAGGATGATGCTAAGCTATTGGACTGGAGGCCTTTATAAGCCTAGCCAAGAATTTTTCCCATGTTCCCACAAAGTCAGCACCTGTTTCCCCTGTCCAGCAGGGACACAGGTGGGATCCCAAGGATGTATTTTCTGTTTCCCATCCACTCATCCATGTTCCTCTTAAAGAGGGCTAGTGAGGTACTCTGCCTGAGATATGGAGAGGGAGTCTGTTTCACAGATGGAGGAGTGTTTGAGACAGAAATCTATCCTACCAACAAGTTTTATTAATGTCACAGACCAGGTAGAGGTCTTGTGTGTGGGTTGCGTAAGTGGAGTTTGACTTACTGATATTTTATATGGTTAGACGCTGTCCGGTTCGACTCTCAGCTAGAGCGTCTTCTGCGTGGAGACATGCGTGAATGGGCATACCTTCATTGAAGGTTGTGCGTCAGGGCTGGCAACTTGGTACGTAAAAATCAACTGCCAATCATTAGTGGACTGGAGTTCCGCTGTGGCGGCCCCTAACTGGGAAAAGCCAAAAGACACAGCACAACAACATTATTATTCTCCTTAAAGGTCTTCATCCAAAATCCTAGTTTCTCCCTGTTACTTGAGCTTCCCCCACAAAATTTCATTTTAAGCCTTGTTTCATGTACAAAAACCTTGTTGTCTTCAATCCTCACCTGTACCATGACAACAAACTTCCAACAGTCTCTTTAAAATGATGTGAAATTAAACATGTAATATAATTACAGTGCTACAGTGCAAAAAATAAATAAAAATGACAAGAATGTAGTGGTGATGTAAGTTCAAGCAGCTGACACAATATTCCATATACAAGAATTCCCCCAACCACAAGTTGATCATCCATCCCAATTAAACCCACTAACAGTCATTTTGCCTAGGAAAAACAGATGGAACTTAAAACAATCCCTGATCCAGGATGGGCAATTGCCATTTGTATACTGTGCCACCATCTGAATGGCTGCTAATCTGTCTTGAGCGATGTCCAGTTGATGCAACTCTTCTGGTGTAGGTGTGGTGATGCAACCCTCCCTGTAGCCCATTCCCTCTTTGTCTTCCAATGGTAGGTCAAGCCTATTATTACTCAGTATGGCCAACGGTCAAGCCTATTATTACTCAGTATGGTCAACTGAAAGGAGAGGTATTTGGGGTGATTTTTCACAAGTGAATATGAGGTAAGGGTTTTGACCACTGGGTTAGCACTTTGCTTCTTTCCTGGTGGAGATTTACTTGGTGAAGAGGTAAGTGGCTGAGAATTACACTTCCCTTCTTTAGGTACTTGCTTTGTGGCCATGTCTGATCTCCAGTCTTTTCTCCTAGCTGATCCTGATGTTGAAATCAAGTTTACAGAAATTTCTGCTTCCTCAGTAAGCTCAAAAGGGTACTATTTGTCCAGCATATGAAATGCTTATCACAGCAAGAAATTTGAACTGACAAGAAGACCCAAATTCATGCAGCTTCCTTATATAAGAAATAACAGCCTTTCATGTTTGGAAAAGTGCATTACTATCAGGAGATACATACACTACTGCCCCAGCAAACTTATACCCTAATTCCCTGCATTTATGTAACACTAACTTCATGTCTGTGAAATCTAAAAAACAAACAATAAAATGTCTGTGAATATTGGCATGCTTTATTTTAGCTGTGATCATCTGAGCCTTTTCAGTAGCAATGGGTGTATTTATTTCTATCAGATTCTAAAGTTCTTTTTTAATAACCTATATTGAGTTACTGCCCTTTTTTCCTTCTGGCAGATCAATAAAGTACAAATTATTGTGGTTGCTTTGGTTTTTGAAGTTATCCAATTTCAGTTCCTCTTGCAGGATTTTACACTATAAGAGTGCAGCTCAAGTGTCTCCTTCTGTGTAGCTAACTCTCGTTGTAAATCCCTAATCTGAGCAGAGTGCAGAGCAAGTGTCTCCTTCTGTGTAGCTAACTCTTGTTGTAAATCCCTAATCTGAGCAGAGTGCAGAGCAAGTGTCTCATTCTGTGTAGCTAACTCTCGTTGTAAATCCCTAATCTGAGCAGAGTGCAGAGCAAGTGACTCCTTCTGTGTAGCTAACTCTTGTTGTAAATCCCTAATCTGAGCAGAGTGCAGAGCAAGTGTCTCCTGTGTAGCTAACTCTCATTGTAAATCTCTAATCTGAGCAGAGTGCAGAGCAAGTGTCTCGTAACTCTTGTTGATGCTTTTCTAAAGTGAAAGATACAAGTTGGAGACACTGATCCTGCATTGTACTGGCTGATTTTAACTCAGCTGGATCTCCTAAAATATTTACATCATGGTGGCTGCTGTCTGAATTTCCACAGGAATATCGTCTCACTTATTTTGTTGCAATTGGGTATCTGTTGCAATCTTGCTTCTCCCCTACTCAAGGAGAATCTTCAGTAAATTTGAAATCATCAGAAAAGTTATCAACATTTGTACTTCTGAATGTCTGCTTTTCTTATTGCATTAATGCCAAAAACACCACTGCCTTAAATTATCATAAACATTTTGAGGCAAATCCTAGCTATTTTTAAAAAGCCACCATCATAGTGTGTTCTAATGTGCACTTCCTTTAAGACTCACTTTTATTGAAAATTTTCACTTATATAAAATTTACAAAACTTTTAAAACACGATAATAAATAAATTAAATACATTGCACAAATCCAGAAAAGACTTCAAATTACCACAAACTAATGAGGGTTCTTCTCTTAACCAGTTTTTATTCACAAAAAACTTCCGAGCATGTTGACATTATTAACGTTATCAATATATATTCTTCTGTAGAAGGATTATTCACAAGTATTACTTAGAACTCAATGAATGTGGATTATTCACAAGTATTACTTAGAACACAACAAAGGCAGATTATTCACAAGTATTACTTAGAACACAACAAAGGCGGATTATTCACAAGTATTACTTACAACTCAGTGAAGGCGGATTATTCACAAGTATTACTTAGAACACAACAAAGGCGGATTATTCACCAGTATTACTTAGAAAACAACAAAGGCTGATTATTCACAAGTATTACTTAGAACACAATGAAGGTGGATTATTCACAAGTATTACTAAGAACACAACAAAGGTGGATTATTCACAAGTATTACTTAGAACACAATGAAAGCATTTGCAGTCTTGCATATTGAAAATGATGTGACTTATGTAAAGGCCTTTTAAAATGTGGGGCCAAACAATTTTGATTAACTTCTAATTATTTTGAGTAAATTCATAATTTGTGAACATTCTTCCAGATTACTTGCCAGTTTGAAAAATGTGTAATAATTTTAGAAGAGAAATTTAGTAATTTGGCAAATGTACTAACAAGTAATATTGGAATCAATAACAGTGCTATAAAGATATGCAAGCTTTTTTCAAGGGGTAATTCATATAACATAATATATGTTTAAATTTATCTTTATAATGTTTGAGAAGGTGCACTGCATTTAATGTGGTAATACTGAAGAAATTTAGGAAGTGATAAGCTGAAATTTTTAAATTTCACTTCAAAAGTGTAACTCTGACAGAAATTATCTTGTTGTTTTCTATCAAATGAAAGTACGTGTCCGAGCATAACATATTGTTTACTATAAAGAATTCTACTGCTTATTGTAATAAGTTGTTAAAAGAGGTTGCTAAAGAAAAAACTCATTAATAAATCTATTTTCTTTAATAAAGAATAGAAATGCAAATAAGTCATTTTAAATAAGATGGTAACAGTGTAAAATAATTTGAATTTTTGATAAGAAAAGAATAGCTTTTGAAGAGCAGCCTAGATCTTCATTTTGAGACCTTTTGCCACATAAATCCATAATGGGATGTTAAATGGATTGGGGTTCCTAAAGGTTTGAGACAGATAAAAGCTTAATAATTTTAGATGAAAGGCAAAATAACTGGAAGTTAGATAACATTAGCCCACCTTTACTTTTAGGGAGGGAATAGTCTAGTCAAGCCAGTTCTTAGAGTTTTATTATTCCAAAATAACAGTGCTAACTGAATTTGATCATTCTTGTGAGGTATATGAAACATATTATCGCAAAAGTAAAACAGAGGGGGGAGATTCATTTTAATTATAAAGGAGTTCACCAATAAGTTGAATTAAGTTTAAATAACGCAAAAACAGGACCTGCAAACAAACTGGAACCAAAACGCTTAGCAGTCACAAAAGAAGACCCTTCGCCACCAGGAAAACTGTCCAGGAACGTTTATTGTAGAACACAGCTAACACAAGCAAAGCTTGGAGCCAAAGACATAAAACACGTAAACGCCTTAATCCATAAAACATAAGACACCATGCGTTTTCGTCAACTTCTTGACTTCATCAGACAATCAGTACATCAAATTAACTTCATTTATATACCCATTATCACCAATTAATTAATTAAAAATTATTTCAAAAGTTTAAAGGTACATCATAGTTTAAAAAGGTAAAAATGTCATTTAAAAACAAATATTAATAGAACATATAACTACCAATGAATATTCTTAAAAAATATACTCTTAAAAGATATATTTTTACATATTTCTGTAAGAATTTCAAAAAGTTATTAAGAAAGTCTTATAAACTTTTATATAAATCCTCTTTCGATAGTTACTATGTTTTACAGGTTTAGAATAAATTCAACTCCAAAAATATTATAAATAGTATATAAAAAGTATGTTATAAAAATGCATAAATATATATTCTCATATAATAAACTTTAATAATGTGCAATAATGTTAAAATGTTAAAATTGTTATAAATTATTGTAAATTCATTTCTCATAAATACATTAATTTGAGCCTGTATCTAGTGTTATGGAGCCCTCTTGTGGTCATATAGGGTTATTACCACAAAATACAATTTTTCTACAATTTGGCAGCTCTTAATTTGAGTAATGGTAGTATAGAAATATTATCATTGAGCCCTGGAAATTTATCTGCATTTAGGGCCACTTGCCACCACAGTTCCCTATATTCGATTGTAATAACCCTATATGACCACAAGAGGGCTCCATAACACTAGATACAGGCTCAAATTAATGTATTTATGAGAAATGAATTTACAATAATTTATAACAATTTTAACATTTTAACATTATTGCACATTATTAAAGTTTATTATATGAGAATATATATTTATGCATTTTTATAACATACTTTTTATATACTATTTATAATATTTTTGGAGTTGAATTGATTCTAAACCTGTAAGACATAGTAACTATCGAAAGAGGATTTATATAAAAGTTTATAAGTCTTTCTTAATAACTTTTTGAAATTCTTACAGAAATATGTAAAAATATATATCTTTTAAGAATATATTTTTTAAGAATATTCATTGGTAGTTATATGTTCTATTAATATTTGTTTTTAAATGACATTTTTACCTTTTTAAACTATGATGTACCTTTAAACTTTTGAAATAATTTTTAATTAATTAATTGGTGATAATGGGTATATAAATGAAGTTAATTTGATGTACTGATTGTCTGATGAAGTCAAGAAGTTGACAAAAATGCATGGTGTCTTATGTTTTATGGATTAAGGCGTTTACGTGTTTTATGTCTTTGGCTCCAAGCTTTGCTTGTGTTAGCTGTGTTCTACAATAAACATTCCTGGACTGTTTTCCTGGTGGCGAAGGGTCTTTTTTCGTGACTGCTAAGTGTTTTGGTTCCAGTTTGAATTAAGTTTAGACTATGATGTAAGCTAAGTTTCGTCAGTAAGTGAAACTGAAACTTTGTTTTATTTCACCCCTAAATATTTAAATTTGTCAGATGATATATTTATTTAGGGAACTAAATTAATGTAAACTAAAATATTTGATGGTGTATACAGAAAGAATGTTGATATCTCAATATTCAGTTTATAGTTAGAAAATCTAATATATTACTTCACAATTTTTTAAATCGTAAAGGTTGTTTGCAGTTAATTAGATATAACAAAATATCCTCTGCAAAAGATGAAATGTTATTTTTTTTTTGTATCAGTACATATATCCATATGGTTGAAATACTAAATAATAAAATAATAAAATAAAGTGATGCAAGAGCTAAAATAAAGAGACAGGATGTTACAGGACATCTGTGCCTAGCCCCATCTAACATCTTAATTACTGGAGAAATATTTGTATTCCATATCAAAATTCATAGAGTATTCTAAAAACATTGATATATTTGTCAGGAAAGCAAACTTTTTAATCACTTTGTAGAGAAAGAGAACATGTCATTTAGTGCAAATGCATCTATTGTAATATTAGATTTTTTTATTATGGTACACAATTTTTAACATAATATTGTTGTCTTGGGAGGATGACTAAAATCTTGAAATAATTCTTTTCACCACTGTGCTAAAGTGTTAAGTTAGGGCTGTAACATAGAGATGAACATCTAAGTTGAATATGGACATTGAGAGATAAATTTTAATAGAAGGTCCAAATCCACCATTTGATAAACAGTTTAGTAGCTCAGGACATAAACAATATAAATAGCAAAACAAAGCTTTGGAGTAAAAGACTCTTCTTCAGTGCTTAATAAAATTGTCCTACCATAGCACTAGCATATATACAACAACACAGCCAATCAAAGTACAAACTTAATAATAGCAGCATTTACATCCTTAAAGTGCCCCACATCTTATAAAAGTTCCCTTAAAACTGAGCCTCACTGAGGCTTATATTCTGTCATGTCTATCTTTTAAAATAGGTTTTATACTATTATTCACATTCAAACCTGGCATATAGTCAGCTCTAAAAACATGAATCCATTTATATTTGGCCAACTCCATTTTATTTATGAAATTACCGCTATTATTATTTTTAAACACAACTTGCAAAATTCTAAACTGGAATTTATGTTCCGCACCTGCAGTTGCTGCATGCTTAGCCAAAGCATTTGTAGGGACAGGACATGTGCCCTTATTCTCTCTTTTAGTTTTTTATTTGTTTTACCAATATAGAAACATTGGCAACATACAAATTTATCAAAATAAATCACATTTTCTGTGTTACAGGTTCCAGCAGCTCTAAATTCAAATAACTTTTGACTAATTAGGTGTATAAAACTTAAGTCCCTATTAATATCTGCACACTGTGTGCAGTTATAACATGGTTTAATGCCAAATGTATTAATTTTTTTGTAGCAAATTATCTCAACTTATATCTTTATAACATAAATGTTGCTTTAAATTATTTTCTCTTTTAAAAACAAAATGTGGTGTCTCACCTACTAGATCAACCACTTTTTGACTGGATGTAAGTATAGCCCAGTTCTTTTTAATTATTTGCTTAACAAGATCTGTGTGTCAATTATATTTCATCATATAGTTCAATTTATCCATAGTTCTATTTAGTTTGGCTCTCTCCACCTCAGTGTTACCAGCCTTACCACTCAAATGCAGTCTGGCTATATCATTCCTTAACCCAGTAACTATCCCCTTCATTTGTTGTACTATGACTTCATTATAACCCCTTTCCATAAAGGAGTCTGCCATCTTATTCATTTCCAGCTCGAAAGTTACATCTTTCATACCAAGTCTGCTAGCTCACATAAGCTGTCCTTTTACTACCCCTTTAAAAATATGCCTGGGGTGTAAGCTTTGTGGGTGTACATACTTGCTAACTTGTACATTTAACTGAACTGTTTATGGAATGGTGGATTTGGACTGCTTTTTTCCTGGAATTTTGACTGCTTTTCATCCAAGTCCTTTGATTTGCTGAAGACCTGTTACTTTGTATAAATTTTAATAGAGAGAGGGTGTGTGCTAGGCCCATGGATAATAACTGTCCTATACTGATTCATGTGTTTAACTGCATTTAAGATGCTCAATAAAAAGACGCATCAAACCACCCTGAAGGGGAACCTCTCTAGTTTTAAAGGAGTTAAATGTTTCTGAAGCTTCATAAAGAGAGAAATCAGCCTGTAATGCTTTCAACATATAATTCAGGACTTTAGTAAGTTTAAAATTAATCAAGAAGCTTTTTGTATCAGATGAATTAATGTGAGGCTTTATTGATTCATACATGAACTACAGCAAATTAGTTTCTTTAACAAAGGTAATATTATTGGAGTTGTGGTTAAGTTTAAGTAAGGAACGTAAAGGGAACATTGGCCCATTCAGAATATTTGGCAGAACCGTCTGACTCAAAATTTAATTGGTAATTAGCCCATAGTCTACAAATGTTATACAGCTAAAAAAGCAAATCCAGAAATGGTTTCTCCTCTGAGAAATCTGGATGCTATAGAAAACCAAGACAACACTTTTACTCGTGTCCTTTCTTGTGTCATTGAAACATTCCTGTAAGATATAAATAGATTTTGCAAAATAAAAAAGACCTAAGGAATCAAACTGCATGCTGGGTAAGAGAGCAATATATTGTTTATGATTGAACAGGAATCAAACTGCATACGAGGTAAGAGAGCCGTATAATGTTTATGATTGAACAGGAATCAAACTGCATGCTAGGTAAGAGAGCCGTATAATGTTTATGATTGAACAGGAATCAAACTACATGCTAGGTAAGAAAGCCGTATAATGTTTATGATTGAACAGGAATCAAACTGCATGCTAGGTAAGAGAGCAATATAATGTTTATGATTGAACAGGAATCAAACTGCATGCGAGGTAAGAGAGCCGTATAATGTTTATGATTGAACAGGAATCAAACTGCATGCGAGGTAAGAGAGCAGTATAATGTTTATGATTGAACAGGAATCAAACTGCATGCTAGGTAAGAGAGCCGTATAATGTTTATGATTGAACAGGAATCAAACTGCATGCGAGGTAAGAGAGCCGTATAATGTTTATGACTGAACAGGAATCAAACTGCATGCGAGGTAAGAGAGCCGTATAATATTTATGATTGAACAGGAATCAAACTGCATGCGAGGTAAGAGAGCCATATAATGTTTATGACTGAACAGGAATCAAACTGCATGCGAGGTAAGAGAGCCATATAATGTTTATAATTGAACAGGAATCAAACTGCATGCGAGGTAAGAGAGCCGTATAATGTTTATGTTTGAACAGGAATCAAACTGCATGCTAGGTAAGAGAGCCGTATAATGTTTATGATTGAACAGGAATCAAACTGCATGCTAGGTAAGAGAGCCGTATAATGTTTATGATTGAACAGGAATCAAACTGCATGCTAGGTAAGAGAGCCGTATAATGTTTATGATTCAACAGGAATCAAACTGCATGCGAGGTAAGAGAGCCGTATAATGTTTATGATTGAACAGGAATCAAACTGCATGCGAGGTAAGAGAGCCGTATAATGTTTATGATTGAACAGGAATCAAACTGCATGCGAGGTAAGAGAGCCGTATAATGTTTATGATTGAACAGGAATCAAACTGCATGCTAGGTAAGAGAGCAATATAATGTTTATGATTGAACAGGAATCAAACTGCATGCGAGGTAAGAGAGCCGTATAATGTTTATGATTGAACAGGAATCAAACTGCATGCGAGGTAAGAGAACCGTATAATGTTTATGATTGAACAGGACTCAAACTGCATGCTAGGTAAGAGAGCCGTATAATGTTTATGATTGAACAGGAATCAAACTGCATGCTAGGTAAGAGAGGAAATATAATGTTTATGATTGAACAGGAATCAAACTGCATGCGAGGTAAGAGAGCCATATAATGTTTATGATTGAACAGGAATCAAACTGCATGCGAGGTAAGAGAGCCGTATAATGTTTATGATTGAACAGGAATCAAACTGCATGCTAGGTAAGAGAGCCGTATAATGTTTATGATTGAACAGGAATCAAACTGCATGCTAGGTAAGAGAGCCGTATAATGTTTATGATTGAACAGGAATCAAACTGCATGCTAGGTAAGAGAGCCGTATAATGTTTATGATTCAACAGGAATCAAACTGCATGCGAGGTAAGAGAGCCGTATAATGTTTATGATTGAACAGGAATCAAACTGCATGCGAGGTAAGAGAGCCGTATAATGTTTATGATTGAACAGGAATCAAACTGCATGCGAGGTAAGAGAGCCGTATAATGTTTATGATTGAACAGGAATCAAACTGCATGCGAGGTAAGAGAGCCGTATAATGTTTATGATTGAACAGGAATCAAACTGCATGCTAGGTAAGAGAGCCGTATAATGTTTATGATTGAACAGGAATCAAACTGCATGCGAGGTAAGAGAACCGTATAATGTTTATGATTGAACAGGACTCAAACTGCATGCTAGGTAAGAGAGCCGTATAATGTTTATGATTGAACAGGAATCAAACTGCATGCTAGGTAAGAGAGGAAATATAATGTTTATGATTGAACAGGAATCAAACTGCATGCGAGGTAAGAGAGCCGTATAATGTTTATGATTGAACAGGAATCAAACTGCATGCGAGGTAAGAGAGCCATATAATGTTTATGATTGAACAGGAATCAAACTGCATGCTAGGTAAGAGAGCCGTATAATGTTTATGATTGAACAGGAATCAAACTGCATGCTAGGTAAGAGAGCCGTATAATGTTTATGATTGAACAGGAATCAAACTGCATGCTAGGTAAGAGAGCCATATAATGTTTATGATTGAACAGGAATCAAACTGCATGCGAGGTAAGAGAGCCGTATAATGTTTATGATTGAACAGGAATCAAACTGCATGCGAGGTAAGAGAGACGTATAATGTTTATGATTGAACAGGAATCAAACTGCATGTGAGGTAAGAGAGCCGTATAATATTTATGATTGAACAGGAATCAAACTGCATGCGAGGAAAGAGAGCCGTATAATATTTATGATTGAACAGGAATCAAACTACATGCTAGGTAAGAGAGCCGTATAATGTTTATGATTGAACAGGAATCAAACTGCATGCGAGGTAAGAGAGCCGTATAATGTTTATGATTGAACAGGAATCAAACTGCATGCTAGGTAAGAGAGCCGTATAATGTTTATGATTGAACAGGAATCAAACTGCATGCGTGGTAAGAGAGCCGTATAATGTTTATGATTGAACAGGAATCAAATTGCATGCGAGGTAAGAGAGCCGTATAATGTTTATGATTGAACAGGAATCAAACTGCATGCGTGGTAAGAGAGCCGTATAATGTTTATGATTGAACAGGAATCAAACTGCATGCTAGGTAAGAGAGCAATATAATGTTTATGATTGAACAGGAATCAAACTGCATGCGAGGTAAGAGAGCCGTATAATGTTTATGATTCAACAGGAATCAAACTGCATGCTAGGTAAGAGAGTCATATAATGTTTATGATTGAACAGGAATCAAACTGCATGCGAGGTAAGAGAGCAATATAATGTTTATGATTGAACAGGAATCAAACTGCATGCGAGGTAAGAGAGCCGTATAATGTTTATGATTGAACAGGAATCAAACTGCATGCGAGGTAAGAGAGCCGTATAATGTTTATGATTGAACAGGAATCAAACTGCATGCGCGGTAAGAAAGCCATATAATGTTTATGATTAAACAGGAATCAAACTGCATACTAGGTAAGAGAGCCGTATAATGTTTATGATTGAACAGGAATCAAACTGCATGCGAGGTAAGAGAGCCGTATAATGTTTATGATTGAACAGGAATCAAACTGCATGCTAGGTAAGAGAGCCGTATAATGTTTATGATTGAACAGGAATCAAACTGCATGCGAGGTAAGAGAGCCGTATAATGTTTATGATTGAACAGGCTGAGTGAGCTTTTTTTTTTTTTTTTTGACATGACACCCTGACCTCATGTAAAAAAATGGGACAAAGGGGGTTGTTGAGGATGATGATGATGACCTTGCACTATAAAAATCTGACATTGCCTACTTGAAGCTTATACATTATCAGCACAATGAATCTAGAAGCTAACCTGATCAGTTTCAGCAAAAAACTATGATCCCTCATAAAATCATCCAAGGCTAGCTTTGAAAGAAAAATTGCCAAGACTGCAAAGATAACCACAAGGCATTCTTTAGCTATGTCAAGAATCTAAGTGGCAATGCTCAGATTTGCTCGCAGTTAGTGCAGAATGACACAAAATACACTGAACCGACCGATATTGACACATCCTGGCAGACAGGTTCAGTGCAAACTTCACCCCCCCTCTCAACCCCAAAAGGGCCCATAACCATATCAGAAGAATGTAGACCCCCTGAAATCACAGACACTCAGGTTAAAACAGCCCTCTCCAAAGCCAAAAACACAGCATCAATGGGACCAGACGGTGTCCCAGGCTGCGTCCTACACAAGCTCAAAGACAAACTAACTCCTCACCTAAACACACTGTTCAAACTCAGCCTCTCTACAGGCTACGTACCCATAGAGTGGATCACAGCAATGGTTATTCCACTCCACAAAGGTGGAGCCAAAACAGATCCTGGGAACTATCACCCTATAAGCCTGACTAGCTTGGTCTGCAAGGCTATGGAGTGCATCATCATGGAACTCATTAACAGAGACACTGGAAACCTTCAAACACTGGACCCTACCCAGTTCAGCTTTGTTAAGGGCAGATCATGTCTCCTAAACTGGGTGGACTTCTTTGAGACAGTTACCAAGGCTATAGATGAGGGAAAGGTGGTACATACAGCCTATCTAGACCTCACAAAGACCTTCGACACCATTCCCCATTCTGGTATTATGGACAAGCTCACCAGCCTGAACATAAACTCCTATGTCACAAGATGGGTTACCAACTGGTTCATGGACAGAACCCACATGGTGAGAGTTGTGGGAGCTAGGTCCACTCTAAACCAGTTAAAAGTGGCATTCCCCAGGGCTCAGTCCTAGGACCCCTCCTGTTCGGCATATACTTTTCAGAGGTACAGGCAAGCACAGGAGGATTTTGGCTGACCAAGTTCGCAGATGACTGCAAACTAGGGGCTATAATTGACTCTTCGGCTGACATAAACATCCTCCAAAAGGGTCTCACTGAGACAGATACCTTGTGTCAAAATCATGGCCTCAAGCTAAATGCCAAAAAGTGCATAGTCATCCCCTTTGGAAAAAACAAAATACCCACAAACTACCACATAGGTGGTAGTCCCCTAAATATGGAAGACGTAATAAGGGATCTGGGGACCCAGGTAGATAGTAATCTTTCCTTTGCTAATCACATTGCCAAAGTGGTTAGAAAATCCTTCTATGTGGCCCACCTAATCACAAAAGGGTTCGCATCCAGATCAAAAGAGATCATTGTGCCCCTCTACTCATCACTCATTAGACCCATCATAGAGTACAACGCCCCATTTGGGATGTATCTTACAAGACACCTGCAACAGCTGGAAAGACCACAGAAGTACCTCACCAAGAGGATCACTGGCCTCAAACAGATGCCCTATGTAGCTCGATTGAAGAAACTCCTGCTATACTCGGTTGCATACCACCTAATCAGAGGTGATCTCTGCCTGATATACAAGGCCATGTCCAACCCAGAATTGATGGACATGCTCCACCTAAAGAAAACCATATCACCTCAAGCCACACGCTCTAGGGATCAAAACCACACCACAACAATAAATAGGATGTGCTGGAGGGATAGATTCCTGTCCCAGAGACTTCCCATGCTTTGGAACAAGATCCCAATCTACATTAGGCAGAGCTCTTCACTAACACTCTTCAAGAGAAACCTTGACGAGTGGATGGGAAACAGAAAGTTTACCCTTGGGGATCACTTCAGTGGCTCTGCTGGGACAGAAGCACAGGGAACTAATCTAAGGGGGCGGAGAAAGCCAACACATTCTGGCTAGGCTTATAAATGTCTTCGGGCAGTTATCCTAGTACCTACCTATGAACCTTTGAACCTATGAATCTATAACAAAGATCCCTTACAACCATCTGCACTATATTTAGGCTGACCCCCTCTGCCCTCCTCCCCTTGAGTTAACAATAAAAACTAGACATAAAAGCAAATAACATCAAGATTAAAACACACCAGATTTATAACCTCCTCAGCAGAAACATCATTTCAGTGTATTTAATGGTAGATACTTCAGGCTGACAAGATGTTTTCAGTGATAGGTGATTTCTGTATACTGGACTACACTACATACCCCTCATGTATGATGTACAACAAGAATGATTGCATGCTAATACTATGGCATGGTTACCAGAGATGCTGCCAAAATTCTAGCTGTTTCATTGTCTTAATGCAGCCACTTTACACTTAACAGCAATCAAGTCCCTAATCCAGCAGAAGGAACTGAAATCTGAGATAATGGCCACATTTTAGTTGAAATTGTCCAACCCAAACTGTTGTTAACAGCCTGCCCTACTAGCTTTATGTTTTATAAAATTGTGATTATTTAAGAATTTAGTAGCACTGACCAGTGCCAGGTTCATGCCCAGATGTTTATAGGAAGTAAGGAAGACTGTGCTAGTTATAGAAATAAGTAGTCTCCCCCTGTTTTGTAGTTTTAGTCACTACCCTAGAATTTAATGTGTACATCATTAGTAACATAATATTTACTATTCAGTCCAGCCAAGGTTAATGTGCGTCACACTCAGTGTTCTGAAGTACATTTTGAATCTTGGGTAAATGCATAACTGCTGTCAAATTGTTGTAGGGACTTTCAAGTTGGCAGTGCATCAGTATAAATTCATTTTCAGATGATATTAAAGTACTGCAGTCAGCATGCGCTATCTGTATCAAATTATGGCACTATAATGGTTGTGTATAGTATTAAGTAGTTCTACAAATCCACAATAATATATTAGTAACTCCACTGAAATAAGCAAATGTTACATATATTTACTGTAATTCATGGCAAAGGATGCATACCTATTGTGATATAAGCAACTGCTAATCATCACTGGTATTAATAGATGCCACAATTCATTCCAAATGTTCATAATGCATACTTCAGACTGTTACAATGAATGTTTGTTATAAATCAATGTAGTAAAGAAATGTATCTTCATTCAGAAAGTTATTTAATACATCAGTGTGATATAATAATCTAAATTTCTTTATAGGAGTTGAACTTTCCTATGGTAACTACTTGTTGGTACTTTGTCACCTCCCCCTCCCCCACAGCCAAGATTGATGTGTCACACAATACATTACAGTTTCAATATATTACTGTGATTATAGCAATCAGTCATATTATTTATTTATTTATTTAACATTTCTTTACCAGGAAAGTCCAACTTGGAACGGGTCAATTTTCAGCAGAGGCCTGGGGAGAAATGCTCCAGAAGCATGTCTTGGCCTAATGTTCTAAATGAAGTGCGGTTCCCCATCTACCCATCAATCACACATGTCCCAGTCAGTATTCCCATCATACCTCAGCAGGTTCAGGCAACAGACACACTTCACAAATTGTATATCCAATGTCCACTGAAAGTCATAAACGTTTTCCCATGCTGCATAATATGCTAACCCAGACAACTGCACATTTTAAAATAATTCTGGGCCGATGGATACTACGAAATAGAAAACATGCAACAAATATTTCATAAATCCATCATAGTTTTCTACATGGAAGAGGCAAAAAAATTAGGGTTATAGCTTCTTTATTAAAGGAGACATTGCTAATAACATTTCTGCCTTCATTCAAGCACACTTCAAAAACACAGCAACCTAAACCAAGGAACAGATGCACCACATAATCTCAAACCAGTTGAAATACATTAGAACAAAGTGACATTACTGGAGAGTAATGAAAGCGTAAAGCATCCTCCCAGTCTGTGCAGTACCACACAAAGGCAAAGCTAGGAATACTGACAGTTCTGTAAAAGCAGTATTACACTGTAGAGTCAGTATTGATTGAACAGAGACTCACAGCCACAGGGAGACAAGGTGGATGCCTCTTTCCTATAGTCTAGCTCAATATGTGTATATGTACCTTTAAGAAGCTGTCCAACAGCTTGCACAAGTGTATAAATACTGAGCACGTGTGAGCCTGACTGTGGTTTTGTAGTAAGCTGTTGAGATGTAAGCATGTATGTACTTAAGGTCTGTCTGTTAACCAGTTTGTTTATATTTTATGATGCTGCTATCCATCCTGATGTGTTTCTATGTATTAAAGCATCTAAACAAAATACCTCACCTGCTTGTCGTCTATGTTAGAGAGGGGTGAGCAATGGGTGACACATTGTAATGATGAATATATCATTTACCAGCACTGCAGTTAGCCTAAGACTCTACAAAGGTGTAGAACCAAAAAAAATGAAACGTGTTAATTAGTTAACAATCCTTCTGGACAGCCTGACGCTTAGGTTAATAGTTACAATTAGGGCATGCTGTTAGTGTAGCTTTGCAACAGATATCAATGCAGCCATTAACATATGTGGAACACAAGTACTATTGAAGTCACTTACACGTCATAAGTTCTAAATGAATTGGTGGTACCCAACTGAGTTTATCTAAATACTGGTGAAATACCATTGCCTAGCTTGGTATAAGACAGTATGATAAAGCAATCATCAGTGAGGACAAGTTGGTGCTTGAGCAGATAGAGTTGTACATGAAGAAATGAATGTTTACTGCATATTTAGTAAGAGAACTATGACTAGCACACATAAAAGCATGACACATCCTATACTCCAAGGAGTCTGTGATTCTGCAAAAGAAAAATAGTGAAAACATTTACATAGACTTTTAACTAACATGGTTACAACATTCCTGTTCATAATACCCCTCCCACAAATCACTAACATACTTAGTATAAGACTAAGCGCCATATGAGCAGGCGTGCCAGGTATAAGGCAGCAATGCCCCTCCCACAAATCACTAACATACTTAGTATAAGACTAAGTGCCATTCGAGCAGGCGTGCCAGGTATAAGGCAGCAATGCCCCTCCCACAAATCACTAACATACTTAGTATAAGACTAAGCACCATATGAGCAGGCGTGCCAGGTAAAAGGCAGCAATGCCCCTCCCTCAAATCACTAACATACTTAGTATAAGACTAAGCACCATTCGAGCAGGCGTGCCAGGTAAAAGGCAGCAATGCCCCTCCCTCAAATCACTAACATACTTAGTATAAGACTAAGCACCATTCGAGCAGGCATGCCAGGTATAAGGCAGCAATGCCCCTCCCTCAAATCACTAACATACTTGGTATAAGACTAAGCACCATTCGAGCAGGCGTGCCAGGTATAAGGCAGCAATGCCCCTCCCTCAAATCACTAACATACTTAGTATAAGACTAAGCACCATTCGAGCATGCATGCTCGGTATAAGGCAACAATACCCCTCTCACAAATCACTAACATACTTAGTATAAGACTAAGCACCATATGAGCAGGCGTGCCAGGTAAAAGGCAGCAATGCCCCTCCCTCAAATCACTAACATACTTAGTATAAGACTAAGCGCCATTCGAGCATGCATGCTAGGTATTAGGGAACAAGAATATAATTTAGCTTCCTGTTACAAATTATCAGTTGTTCATCAAAGCATAAGCATAATAGGAGATAGTCATAATCCTGAAGTTCATCCTTGCATAGCAGTTATTCATGATTAGCACCTCTACAGCTATTTGCAAATACAGTATTCACACAATATTTGAGATGACTACGGAAATGAAAAGTTTAAAAAAATGTCTACTTGCAGCAAGAGCATAAAGTAGCTGAAATTCGTCCTTAGTTATGTGTGAATTACTATGTGTAAACACTAGTAACTGTTCCATTTTGTATGTTTTTAAATATTGTGGACAAATGTGGCTATGCACAACCACGTTTGAAGTTGTTAAGGCAAGTGATGGACAGCTCAGCTTTTATTATTAAGTTTTAAAAAATCTAAAGGGGTTGTACATGTTTTATATGTGGGTATCCTTATGTGGGCACCCTGTTTGTTTCTTTAAAGAGAGGAAAGGGGAAGATATGAAGGACTGAAAAGGGGAGACAACGAAGAGGGGAACACAGAATGAACACATCAAGATGGTTGTGCTGGAGGAGGTGGGAGAGAAAGGCTGTTATGTTCATAGGTTCATAGGTTCATAGGTTCATACTAGGCTATCTGCCCAAGGGCATTTATAAGCCTAGCCCATAGTTATGTGGCTTCCACCCCCTTTGTTTTTGAATAAAACTATGCCCTATTTTTTCTGTGCCTCTGTCAAGCAGTGACACTATCCATTGGTCAAGATTCCTCTTGAACAAGGCCATTGTGGTTCTGAGGGATCTAGATTTTTATGAGACTGAATAAAGCTGAGTTCTTTCAGTCGCAATCATAGGTCTAATGAGTGATGACTTTTTCTGTGCTCAGTGGATTGTCACCTATATGGTAGCTAGGGTTTTTTTGGCGCTTAACTTCCTGCCATGGCTCTGGCACCAGTTATCCCGTTTCTGTGAGGCCCTTCTGGAGGATATCTGTGTCAGATGGCCAGGTCGTCGAGGTAGGACTGCCTTTCCCCATCTCAAATGGCCTTGTGACTGTCTCAAAAAAGTCAACCAAGTTTAAGAGGCAGGATAAAGTCTGCAAGTTCCCTATGTCTTTATTTATGAGTTCCATTATGATCCTCTCCTTGGCTTTGCAGATAAGGTGTCAAGCTAATGGGAGGTGAGGCAGATTAAACAGCTCTCCTAACTGTGGGTTTAATTGGGACACCACCATCCGTCTGTGTTTTTGCTGTGTTTTGCCTTAGTGAGGCACCTGGGCCTGGGGAGGGGAGATGTTTTGGGGGCTACAATCTGAAATAATATCTCTCCTTGGGGGGGGGGGGAGAAGTTTGCACTGAACCTGTCAGCCAGTATGTTAGCAATGTGTAGGTTCAGTTTTTCATCATTCATTTTTGAACTAATTCTCTGAGCATCCTGGGAGTTTCCTCTAGGTTTCTAACATAAAAAAAGGCCTTATGATTGTCTTTAGAGTCCTTGCGATTTTTTTCTCAAAAAATTGCCTTGATGATTTTATGAGAGCTCTTAGTTTTTACTTATAATGATCAGGTACAGAGTAGTTAGTTTTTTGGATTGTGCCTGATCCATGCAGTCCTGTAGGTGCTGGTAGAAGGCATTTATAAACCAGGCTCTAGGGCCTTAAAGGAGACCACACTAGTTTTTAGAAGTGTGAAATCGGCTTTGAGAAGTTTTTCACTGTGGTCTTTTTGTTTCAGGTGGGGCGGGATGAGGACCTCCATCTGATCTCACCAGTGAGGTGTTGAACATTTTGATCCCATGTTCGTGATGATGATATCAAGTATGTTTTCACCTCTTGTGGGGATGGTGTTGGTGGATACCCCCCTATTTTACAAATATCTTTATATAAGTGGGTCGTTTGGGTGGGAAGTAGGTAAGGGGGTGTACAAGAGAGGATTAGGAACGGAAGGAGATTAAGAGGAGTTGAGATTTGTGTTTTACAACATGATTATGTTTTCTGTTCAGAAAGGCCCTGAAGTTATTCTTATGCTTGCTTAAGATGTGTGCTTAGCTATGTACAAATTTATATACATTTTTCAATGTGCTTTCATTTATTGAAAACCAGCAAAGCACGTAATTTCATATTTTCATTGTATCTAATCCATCTGTGATAATAAGTATTTCTTCATCACTTCCAGTTAAACTAAAAGAACTGCATGACTTCCAACAAATTATTACATTTATGTTCACTCCAGGGATCATTCCAGTTGCCCTAATGAATAGGGGCACTATGAACTAACATCGGGTGGCACAATGCCAGGGCAATTTTTTTTGGGCTAGGCTTGTAAAGGCTCCAAGGTCATTAGCCTAGTACACATCTATGAACCTATAAACCTATGCATCTCTATACAGCTTGTCTCTTTGGGGTAGGGTACTTTATGCAACCTTTTTTACAATTCCTTTGTAGTTTCTACTTTCTACTGTGCCTCACATATCTTTGTAGTTTTACATAATATCACATGAAGCTGATCTAAGCAGCACATTTTTACCTTCCCCTCAAAGAGAAAAGCCATACAGAAGTTGCACATGCACATAAAATGTAGCAAATGAAAGAAAGTTATGACATCTTTCCAGTTCGAGTTGTATTAAACCAAGCATCTTTACTATTACATGATGGATGCACTACAAATATTTTTGTAGAAATGTATACTTTCATAATTTGTTGCTTAATAAATATAAGCATATCAGAGGATTAAGTAGAAATACATAGAGAATTAATGAAAAAGTACATTTCTCGTGTTCCTTTGTGATGATCATTCCACTCTGAATAGGATGTGGTGGATAACTGATGCCAGTCATCTTGTCTGTGCAGTAAATATTTTGGAAGAAATGACTGCCTTACACAATTATCATATTTATTATTTATATATCATTTTGTTGCCTACACAAACCAAGTATTTTCTTTTTAACAATTGCCTGCATGTAGTACAGCTAATTACTATGCTAATAATGACATTAGGTGGCAATGCAAATGTGTTTCTTTCTGTTTATGTGTGTATATGTATATTTATTTATTTATTGATATTTGATTAACAGGAGAGCCTGACTGGGTAGGAGCCCATCTTCTGCGGAGGCCTGGGGAGAAAAGCTCCAACGTATTACAAAACATTTTAAGAACAATATTTTTACAATCTTTAAAAATATTATAAAACAACTACATTTTAAATAATTTTACCAAATTAGATATCATTTGAAAACATTGGTTAAGAATGTATATAAGCTATATGACAACAATTTAATATTTAGAGAAATTTTAGCCAGTTTGCAGGGAAATTAAAGGTAAGTTAGCATAATACAAAAAGGAACTGTAATGTGAAGTAAGAAAGTATTTAGTGTGAAAGCCATAGGAGAGAAAGCTTGGAAGTCAGAATGGTTTTGAAGGATGCGAGGGAGGGTATTGACCTGATGGATAGAGATGAGGAGTTCCAGGCCTTAGCAACATGGTACCAAGTATAGTCAATACCCAGCACATTTGGCAGGTTTGTGGGCAGACAGGAATTTTTGGTCATTGGATAGTAATGACCAACTAGAAACATAGTTCGTAGAATGTTATTTAGTGCTGGACAAGCATATGGATGTTGGATAATTTTATAGGTGGTAACAAGCTGTACATATGTCAGTTTATGGGGTAGTTCTTACCAATTTAGGCTTTTTTAGTGCTATACATTGATAGGTTCTGACAGGGGTATTTGCGGCAAATTTAACAACTTTGTTACAGTATTGCTCAAGTTTTGATTTTTGGGATGCCTGGTGGTTAGTAAGGATGGTAGCATCATAAAGTAGGGTAGGGATGAGATAAGTAGTGGAAGTGCATTTTTAGTTGCATTGGTGAGAAAGGTTTTGATGATTTTTTTTATTATGCAACTTTGTTTATGCAGGTTGAAATTAAGACTATTGTTAAACTACACTTTTCGGTAGTCTGTAACTTTACTCAATGAAAACACTGAGACAGTTCTGCTGTTATGACATTCATTTACTGCACACAAGGTTTACACCTAGCATAACAATGAAAGTTTTACACACCAAATGTAACTTTAGCTACAGCATCAGGTCTGCAAGAATAGAAGAATCAAAAGTCTGCTCTAAAGAAATAAGTCTCAGTTTTTATACTGTCTTTTCTGTCTGCATCAGCAATTCAGTATATTGTCATAACAGATTGTCTCTTTCTTTGAAGCTGGTTTGCTATCAGTCCTTTTCCCATATATCAAACATTCTGTTCTGAAGAACAATTCCTCTGGCCTTGGCTTATCTTGCATGTCCTGTTTGATGAAGCACAGCTGCATACAAGAGTTCATCATGACCTGCTTATAGATAATAAGTTTCACAAAGCTGAATAGTTTATAAGAGATAACATATTTTACTTCTGATTCTATTTAACAATGAATGCCAAGCTATATATTTTGCCAAGTCAACTAACTGAGTTCAAACTGAATGCACTCTGCAAAACTAAAATGCAGAACATTATTTCATATTTTCAGAAAAAATACACAGAAATCCATTTTAACCTGTTCCTTTCACAGTTCCCTCTCTTATTTAAAAGGTGAAAATGACTGCTCATTTTCAACTTTTTCTCCAGTTGACACATTGAAACCTTTTCCAGTTTGTTCAGGTTGACCATCATGATCTGTTGAACTCTAGATGTTTCTCACAAATGGCAACTTATGTAGCAATTCCAGATGGTTAGTATGACCATAATGCCTAACACTACTAATACAGGATGTATTAACCAGTTTAACAGTTTTTTTCCCGAATTTGACCAACCAGTAAATATATCCCACCAGCTGTGGGCAGTGTCGTTTTTGGTCTTTTTCGCCAAACTAAGTAGTTTATTTTTTGCAATGATGCTTAAATGCCTCATAATATAGAATACTTTTATTTATTTTTACAGATATTCTCTAAGAATTTTAGTATTGTTCATTATGTTTTTTAAATTATTCAAATATACAGTTAAATTGGGAAACTGTATTGTCATAATACCAATTTTTTGGAAACATTTACTTCTATATGTTCAGTAAACACATAGCTCTTATTATTTCATTTAAGGAACTCAACATGTAATAAACATCATACAAAAGGTAATTTTAAAATATGACCTACGTCTTGATCTGTAACCAGACAAATAAATTATGGAGCCACTTCTACAAACATTTGAAAAGAAGAAGGCATAATAGTCTGTTTACACAAATTAACGGAATACTGCACTAAGCATGGTTCATAGACAGGCGAATGCTGTCCAGAAATTAACCCATTTTGAGTCTGGGTACAATACTCAATTCTATGTGTTTTTTCCCTTCATATCTATATAATTACCTTCAGATTGTGGCAACCAATACTCATACCCTCCTGGTACGAGGAATATCATAGGTAACACAATAATGTGACACATAATAATTACATCAGTAAAATTATAATGCATAAACTTTCCTGTGCAATATTTTGGAGTACAAACTGAACTTATGTTATGGAATGAAAATGTTTAGTGACGATTTTTTACCAAATGGATACCTAATACCAATTGGATTAGGTTATTCACTGAAGTAACATATTGTACTCCAAAATATTGCACAGGAAAGTTTATGCATTATAATTTTACTGATGTAATTATTATGTGTCACGATATTGTGTTACCTATGATATTCCTCATACCAGGAGGGTATGAGTATTGGTTGCCACAATCTGAAGGTAATTATATAGATATGAAGGGAAAAACACAGAATTGAGTATTGTACCCACACTCAAAATGGGCTAATTTGTGGACAGCATTCGCCTGTCTATGAACCATGCTTAGTGCAGTATTCCGTTAATTTATGTAAATAGACTATTATGCCTTCTTCTTTTCAAATGTTTGTAGAAGTGGCTCCATAATTTGTCTGGTTACAGATCAAGACGTAGGTCATATTGCATGGTACATTTTGTCCAATTTACAAAAATTGTCATGTTACTGTTAAATTTCAGCTGATGTAGCTGCATAGCATTATAATTGCCTAAAATTGCTGCTGATAATTTATATTGTGCAGGTGTGTCCTCCATATATTTGGATTCCAAAATGCTTGTAAATACACAATCTGAGAGATATCTTCCCCCACTACCTTCAATCGATTAGTTCGAATTTCAGTGTCAGCTGCATTAATAGCTCCTATTTCTGTGCCTAGGCCTCCTAACCATGCCCTCTTATATCAGCACCTGCCTGTGTCTGGAAATGCTATATTAAAATGCACTATAACTTTTTGGTATTGTCTGCCTACCATTGTACAGGTAGAAGGAATTTTAACCAAATGTTTTGTATGAACAGAGGTAGGTTTACCTGTTAATATTGATAGAACTTATGCCCAATGTATGCGGCCTGTAATGACTGTGACATTAGTACATATTACAGAAACCACAGTAATAAAATTCAGTTGTAGTTCCGTATTATTGGGAGGAATACTAATTCCCTGTATAGTGTGATTACCACACTTCTTCACACAGGAGAAGACTAGCCATTGCATTGATGGTGGATATTCCTTTGAATTATTGATTTTTCCCAAATAAAATAGAGGAACTTGACAACATTTAATAGAAACTTTGGAAACAAATTCAAGGGTTACCTTAGGACTATTTGGATGAATGTAATAATGACCCCAAACCATGGACCAAAAGGTAACATTATTGGGAATTTTTATGTGCCTGAAAGTACAACTAGCATTATATGGATAAGTAAAATTGTCCTGCTGTCTTTGCCCACAAGAACGATTTACCTTTGGTGGACATTGATCCCAACCTCGCTCTACAGTATTATTGTCATTGTTTATTTTCCAAACTTGCATTTGTCCTGTTTGACACCCTACCCCAAGGGCTCCAATGAGTACAGTCAGTACAATAACAAACAGAATCTTCATTATGTACAATAATATTACCTTTCCACGTAAGTGGTATTAATCTGAAAAGTTGTTTTGATAGATGCTTTCTCATCTGTTTCAGACTTGGCATTTGCCGTGAGTCTACAAAAAAAACACAAAACATGAAGTCACTTAATGACTTTCAACTGATCTCTGTGAGTAAGGATCGTGTTGCTCTTTTTCTTTCCTTTAACTTTGTACACTAGAGGTCCTAACTGAGCAATTACTTCAAAAGGTCTTTGCCAATTACTATCCCACGGACCGTCCATCTGGAACATTTTGATTAATACCTGTGCCCCAGAGGGAAGGTTTTCTTCTGGCATAACAGGATCCTTTGGCCATAATTTGAATTCTTGCATTTCTGATAAACTTTGACACACTTGAGAAATATCCTTTAACCATTGTTGATGCTGTGCAATTTCAAATAATGGTCTGCTTGTACTAACAGTAGGATCGAATGGCAATTGTACAGGCATGTTTCTACCTGTCATAACTTCAAAAGGTGAGATCCCTGTTTTACTGTGTGGAGTTGCTCTGATACCCAGCAAGATCCCATACCTTTTTCCAAGCAGGCTTTCTTAAGGTGTTCCTTAAGGGTCCTGTTCATTATTTCAGCTATCCCATTAGACTGAGGATGGTAAGGAACATTAAATCATTGCTGGATACCAAGTAAATCACAAAAAACTTTCATCAGTTTACTGACAAATTGTGGCCTGTTATCAGATTTGATAACTCGTGGCCATCCACAATGACAAAAAATGTTTTTCCATAAGGCTTCTGCCATAGCCTTAGCTGTCATTGTTTTTGTAGGAATTGCTTTTACCCACTTTGAAAAAAACATCAACTACCACTAGAAGATACCTGTACCCACCTTTAGCTGGGGGTAATGGACCTGCAAAGTCAATTTGGATGGCATATCAAGGCCCATCTGCTGGAGTTACCATTAGTAACTCTGTTTTTTTTAATTGAGCATTAACCTGCAAACATATTATGCATTCAGCATGCACTAAATCACAGATTTTCTTTAACTGTGGATGTCAGTACTTGTTTTTTACAATGGACCATAACTTTTGTGTGCCCAAATGTCCCAATACCTGATGATTAAGCTTCACTAACTGTTGTGCCTGTTGGTACGGTATATTAGGAAGACTAGAACTGTCTTCAAAACATTTTGCATAATATTGCCCTGGGCTTTCTCCTACAAAAGTATGTTTTTCTAACTCTTCATGCAGTCCAAACTTAGTTTGGATCTGGAGCAAATTATGTTGCAAGCTCTGAACTGAGAATGTCTTTATGGCATGTATTGCAGTGGTTTTATCTGGTGCACTAAAAAGGTGCTCTGTAGGATATAACTGCATTTCATCCTTTGCTATTTTCTTTGCTATCTGATCAGCGTAGTTGTTTAACTGAAAAATCTCATTTGTAGCTTTTTGATTGGCTTTTACTTTTAAGATACTGTAGCAACCCACAAGGGACTTACTAGGAACCAAATCCCAAATAGTCTGCAACACAGAAGCATGCTTGCGTGGTTTGCCCATGTTATCAACAAACCCTCTCCTTGCCCATGTAGACATAAGCAACCACAGAGAATTAACTACGTATGCACTGTCTGAAAAAATATTGACAGGCGGAAAATTCTGTATCACATAAAGAACTGCTTCCAGTTCAGCTCGCTGAGCAGACATGTGTCCCGGTAACTGAATTAGAGTCGGCTGTCCCATAGAATGGCTTTCTTGTACTACTGCAAACCCAGTTCAGTATTGTCCATTGTCCCAAAATTGAGCATCGTCAACAAAGACAGATGGCCTGCCTTCCTGAAAATCAGGAGACAGAATGGGCTTTTCTGGATTTGAAATGTGCGTAATGCATTTGTGTCATTTTCCTTCATATCCCATGAAGTTAGATAAGTAATACTTACCTCCTGCCTTTATTGTAACTTGCTTGACACTAAATAATGCCAACCATTTTGCAAAACTGCTTGACTGACGTCATCAATCAGTTTATTTAGCTGAGTCTTATTTACCAAAGCCTGTATGGCATAATGTGGTGTCTGTACTATAATGTCTTTAAAAAAAGCTGTTAGGAGGTATTCAGTTTGTTTTAAACCCCAATAAATTGCCAAAAGTTGCTGAATGCACGGGTGGTACCCCCTCTCAACATGTGTCATTTTCCTACTGCAAAATTTAATGGGGCGTAAAATCTTTTCCATTCGAGAATCAGAGCCCTGAGGCTACTCCTGTAAAAGAACAACAGAGAGAGTATTAGGTCCAGCCACTGCCTGTAACACAAAGGGACGTGTTAGATTTGAGGCTACTAGTTCTGTAGCCTTGACCGATGCTGCCTTCAAGTCACAAAAAACTGTATTTTCCTTTGATCCCCACTCCAGAAAGGATAATTCTTTCTGGCTAGAAAGCATGTCATATAGAGGAGCTGCCATACTGGCATAATCCTCTATAAATTCCCGATTATAATTCACGATGCCCATAAATTTGTGCAAATCCAGAATGGTAACTGGTTTATCCATTTACAAGATTCCCTGCACCCTCTCTGAATAAGGAGTACACCCAGAAGGATGTAAAATAGTACCTAGAAATTTTACCTCAGGTGACATGAATTGTACCTTTTCACTTTTAACCATAAACCCTGTCTCCTGCAGTGTTTGAAGGACTTGTGTCACTTTAGCTAAATGCTGTTCTGCTGTTTCAGACTGTATTAATATGTCATCAATGTAATGCAAAACAGAATCATCAGATTCTAGACCTTGTAGTATTCGTCCGTCTGGTGAAATATAACTGGACTGTTTTGGAATCCCTGTGGTAACCACGTCATGACATACTGTTCATTTTGAAATGTAAAGGCAAACATTTGCCAGTCTTTTTTCCACAGTGGTACTGCAAAGAAACCATTAGCTAAGTCTATGACTGTAAATACTGACTTTGTGGTTTTATTCTTGCTGCTAGTTCTGACATTCCTGGAATCAGATGAGCCTGGGGAGTCATGAATTGATTTACTTTATGTAAATCAATAACCAATCGATAAGTGCCATCTTTTTTTAAACTGGCCATATGGGTGAATTTGTGGGGCTATTTCCCTTTTAAATTATTCCCGCATCAAGCTATCATTGTATGCAGTTTTCCATGTCTGTCTCTGCTTCCTTTGGGATTGGATATTGCTTTTGAAACTGTGGAATAAAATCTTTGTCACTTCCTACAGAAACTGCTTCCTGTAGCTTCCTGCAGTCTGTGGGCCCTTGAGACCACAACGTAGGGAACTGTTGTTTTACCTTTAACCATATTTCATTTTCAGTAGGGCTGACAGTACGGCCCTTTTCAGAACTGTTTAATACATGTATTGCCTGAATCATACATAACATGGGACTTTGTCCTTGCTATAGAATACCATTAGGAAGGTCTGTGACAATTCTCATTTTGGACAATATATCCATTCCCAAAATTGTGGAATTGCAGGAATTATGCATAATAAATACCCCTTTCACTGGCTCCCCTTGATGGGAGAACTGCACTTGTACAGGTTTACTACCTATGGCTAGACCCCCTGAACCATTAAAACCTGAAATACATGTACATTTAGGCAAGTCAGGAGGCAAATGCCTACCTATTACTGAGACGGCCGCTCCTGCATCAAGAAAACATCTTCCCACAGGTTCCCCTCTACCCAAATGTTAGTAAGTGGTCATCCATCTTTTCCTGTCTTGAAGTTAGCCAAAAAAGAGACTTGGGTGGGGGGGGTCACACCCCTATTGTAGATTCAATTCCCACCCCGAATCTTTGGTAGTATTGGACTGCAAAGGACACAATTTCAGTGTTTCCTCCGCCTCTTCATAGTCAACATAAGAAGATCAGTTAAGTTCATGCAGCAAGACTATTTGCTGCTGATAAACAGGATTTACTGGACTGTCAGGAACAAAGTCAGGAGGTACAGTTATATCCTGTGTACTAACAATATTACCTTGCATATTGACACTAGGTGTCACACCATCCCTTTGCTGTACTGGGAATACTGTCTGTTGAGTGCTTCTGGTATACAGGGGCTGCTGCTGCAGTCCCCTATCACCCTCTGTCACATGTTGCTGTGAAATGTACTGCTGTGTTTGTGCCTCTGGCTGTATTATGTTGTGGTACTCGTGGCTTTTCAATTTTTTTAACGGTAATAAACTTACCCTTTGCCTCTTGTTCCTGATGCTATCTGTGATAATATTTACAATCATTTTTAGTATGACCAACCTGTTTACAGGAATAACAAATAGGTTGTATCTTTTGAGGACCCTCTATAGATTGAGTAACTTGAGAAGTTAACTGAGTGGCTAGGGGAGCTGATGCTACCCACTGTTTTATTTATTTATCATTTGTTGACCGGGAAAGTCCAACTAGGTTCCACAGAGCCTGTTTTCAGTGGAGGCCCGGGGAGAAATGCTCCAGATGCATGTCTTTGAATGGGGGGGGGCGGGAGGAGGAGGGAGAAAACCCACACAACACAGGAGCGAACACAACCCACACAGAAGGCACCCCAGCCGAGAATCGAACCGGAGAACCTCTTGCTGTGAGGTGACAACGTTAACCACTGCACCACTGTTGCCCCTGTATAACTTGCCTTTGGCGTGGTTGTCCTGCTACCTGCTGTGGGGCTTGCTGTCCCTGATTAATCCATCTCCCACATCCCCTTCCCCTCACTTCACTAACAACGGGAGCAGAACGGGGAGTGTAAATTTTTTGCTTATGGATAGCATTATCTTTATACATAAAATGTGCTCACAGTAATTAATCTACTAACTCTGTGAGTGTATTTGAAGATTCCTCATAAATAAGTTTAATATCCCCTGGGACACCTTCCAAATGATCCAAGAAGGAGCGCATAACAGCTTTTTGAGAAGTGATGCACTTTATGTCGTCTTCATCAGTGCCGTGCACTAGCATGTATGCCAACTGAAAATGTTCAGCCTGTTCTTCTAAAGAATCACAAACTGTCATTTGAAGCCAGTCTGAAAGTACCTGCATAAGAAATCGTCCCCTAGTGTAGGCTAACAATACTGATGTCATCCTTTGGTGTTTAGTTTGTATTGGATACATTTTTTGCTCTATATAAGCCATAAAACGTTGTGGAATAAAACTCCAGAAACAACGTTCAAGTGTATCATTGCATATAGTGTCTACAGTTTTAAGAACCCAAGCTTCAAATGTAATCATGTTATTAAAAATACCCTTCTGTTCATCCCACTTAGGGAGAGTTTTTAATATCCTAGACTGATGATAAACTTCAGCAGAAGAGCCTGCTGAGGCTATGATAGGACTGGTAGCAGTAGTATCCAATGCTTTAGAATGATATTCCTCTAACTGGGCTTGTAATTTGAAAAGGTCTTCATTAGCTAAGTCTGTTGCTCTAGCAGCTTCAGATTCCTGTGTCTTCAACTGAGCTCGTAATGTGTTTATTTCCTGCCTAGAAACACTATATACATCAGCCAGTTGTGTTTCATACTTTTGTTCCAGACGTACAATTGTATCTGTTAATCCCTCTATCATGTCAATAGCTTTACTGCCATGTTCAATAACAGTTTGTTTAAAAGTCCTAATTTCAGTTTGTGAAACTTTTAAAAAATGAGAAAATTCTTGTGTGCAATCACTGGTGTCACTTTGCATTTTACCAGACCCTTGCATTTATCACAATAAGTCTGAAAATGACCCATGAGGTCAAGATCCTGCTAGTTGCTAACTTTAGCAATCCAGTCTTTAAACTCCTGCAAATCAGACTGTAAAGTACAAACTTTGACATCTGCATCACCCTCTTGCAAATTTGTTACAACAGGTTATATGGGAACAGTGACCATTTTCTGAGCCTCAAACATTATTTTATCCTGGTTTTGTTCCAGGTTTTGTATAATACGTTTATGACAAGGCATGCAAAAAGCAACATTTGAATCATTGCAAATAACACATTTTTGTACATCCTGTGGCACTTTAGCCTTACGTACATACCAGACAAAGGTAGAAATCCACTTACACAATTCTGGGTTATATGTTTTACCTAACAAAGACTTACAGGTGCTAACATGCTGGTCATACCACATATTTAAATAATTCCACACATTTATATAAGGTTCAGACACATCAAAAGTAAAAGACTGAGTGCACTTCTTGGTATTTTCATGAATTGCATTCATTGTTAAAAAAACAGAAGAAAATATTTACCCCAAATGTTCAGGACAAGGTGGCCAGTCTTGACACGAATTTAAGTTGTGGGAAAATTCTCTGCTGTCTTTCGCTAGATGCTGGGGAAACAAATTTTTAGCAGTAGAATGTTCGTTACCTCGTGATTCACCGACTGTCTGAAGGAAAAATACTGTACTGCCCTGTAGTGCACTGCAGTATTTCGCCCGCCAGTCAATGGACAAAGTTTAGGAAGAGAAGAATTGGTTGAAAGAAAGTCTGTGCAGGAATGTTGCACTGTGAGAGGCACCTATTCAGGCTCATCTCCCTGATCGTTTCAACTGGACTGCTCGCCACTGTTAAACTACACTTTTCGGTAGTCTGTACCTTTCTCAATGAAAACACTGAGACAGTTCTGCTGTTACGACATTCATTTACTGCACACAAGGTTTACACCTAGCATAACAATGAAAGTTTTACAAAACAAATGTAACTTTAGCTACAGCATCAGGTCTGCAAGAATAGAAGAGTCAAAAGTCTGCTCTAAGGAAAGAAGTCCCAATCTTTATAGTGTCTTTTCTGCCTGCATCAGCAATTCAGTAAATTGTCAGAACAACATGTCTGTTTCTTTGAAGCTGGTTTGCTAACAGTCCTTTTCCCATATATCAAACATTCTTTTCTGAAGAACAACTCCTTCGGCCTTAGCTTATCTTGCATGTCCTGTTTGATGAAGCACATCTGCATACAAGAGTCATCATGACCTGCTTGTAGATAATAAATTTCACAAACTGCATAGTTTATAAGACATAGCATATTTTACTTCTGATTCTATTTAACAATGAATGCCAAGCTATATATTTTGCAAAGTCAGATGAGTTCAAACTGAGTGCACTCTACAAAACTAAAATGCAGAATATTATTTCACATTTTCAGAAAAAATGCAAAGAAATCCACTTTAACCTGTTCCTTGATCTCACAACTACCATCCACTATCATCCCTAATAACTTGCTATGAAAATTGACATCAGTTGGTTGTATTATCAAGAAAGAGGACTTTGGGGTTGGAGCTTGAATGGCTAACTGAAAGCAGCAGTATTTTAGAGCTCCATATAACTAGTTAAATAAGACAGGAAAATATTTTTTTTCCTTCAAAATATAAAATCTTATAGATAAAAGACTACTTTACATAATTAGAAACTTTGTCGAAGTTTTATAAATCATTTCCTGTCAAAAAGCTTGGAGATATATTCACTTGTTAAAATGAGCAACTCAAAGAATTCTCATCAGGATGTTGCCTTAAAGAAGGAACTACAACAGATGGCAGCTCCCCTGCAGGAGTTGTCTTTGAAGAAGGATGATTTTAAAGAGAATCTAGAAAATCTTAAAACAAGCAGTCAAAAACAGGCTGACACCCTCAAGGAAATGCTACAACAACACCAGACAAGGATAACAGAAACAGAGGTTTCACTAAATGACTTAGAAAGCAGACTTAAGGAAGAGGAAACACAGAAAGAACTGCTTCTTAAACAAAACACTTGGTTGGTTAATAAAGTAGATGACTTGGGAAATAGGGAGAGGAGAGATATCATCAGGATTTTTGGATTACCTGAAAACACAGAAGGTGAGGATATTATTTCCTTTTTATCAAGCTGGATCCCTGACTTTTTAAATTTAAAAGAAGGACTTTCCTTTGGCATTGAAAGGGCGCACACTTGGGAAACCTGCCACTAACTCAAACTTTCCTCCTAGGTCAATAATTATCAGATTTCTTTCATACTTGGATAAGGAACTGATTTTAAGATCTGCTTCGAGGAAGGCACCTCTAAAATATAAACAGAGCCTGATAAGATTTGATAACGACCATTCATCTAGAATAATGGAACAAAGGAAAAAAGTGTGGCCAGTGATAAAGTTTCTGAAACAAAATAACATCAAGGCACAACTTGCATATCCAGCTAAGATAAGAATACTGTATGCCAACGAGATGAGGACTTTAACTGACTTAGAGGAAGCCTCTTCATTTATTAAAACTAATAATGCGATTACTTTACCAGAAGATATGGATTGGATGTCACCTTCTCTCAAGAGAACAAAAGAAACAAATGTCTGGACAGACGTCAAAAAGAAGAAGCAAAAGACTGATAGTGTTACAGCCAAATCTGTCAAAGCATCTACTATGATATGAATTGTTTTAACATCACTTTAAAGGTCCAAGTTTACTGCTTGGAATTTTAAAACAAAGGTAACTAACCACTGAAATCTGTATTTATATTTTTTTGAAAATAGATGACACATGAGAGTTTTCACATTACCTCAGGTATGTAAAACAGGGTACTTTTCTTTCACAGAAGGAGGGTTATATGGCACATAAAATATTTATACTGTACATCAACATACATAGTAAATGTGTATTTTCTCTTAATTTTCTTTTATTTCTCTCTTCTCTTTTTTCTCATTATTTAATTTTAACTGCATCTTGTCTCCCTTTCTAAATTCTCTCCTATTTACTATACTAATATAGTCTGTATATATTTAATAACTCACTATCTATACATAGATAAATAATAGTCTAAAATAATCTAGTTATAGGGTAGACTAATTGGAAAAGTGAACTAAATTAATTATTACAATATTTATTAGATTAATGGTTGACACTGTTATGCTTATTGGGTTTGGGGACATGTTCGTGATTAACTTTGAAATGGTCCGTTTATGTACATATGTCCTTTGAATTATTTCCTTTAGTATTACAAAATATATAAAAAAAGAGGAAAAATGTACTGTTGGTCAAGAGAAGTGAAGCTTTCTTTACATTCTATTTGCCTCACGAGCTATTTAAATTTTTTTAACATGCACTGCTCAGAAACCGCTATATTTACACTGCCATGGCAACAGTAAACAATTGCGGCAGATTCTCAGACACAAAAATCTCTGATAACTTTATTTGGCTTCTATAAGCCATGGCTGAAGACTTGGAATTCTAGTTATCATTAAGTTCACATTGCTAGGGCGGTCACAGTGGTGTAGCGGTTAGCGTTGCCGCCTCACAGCAAGAGGTTCTCCAGTTTAATTCTCAGCTGGGGTGCCTTCTGTGTGGAATCTGCATGTACTCCCTGTGGTCATGTGGGTTTCCTCTGGGTAAGACATGCTGTAGGTGGATTGGACACTCTAAATTGGCCCTAGGTGTGAATGTGTGCCTTCAGTGGAAGGTTGGACACTGGGCTGGCAACTCAACACAGTAAAACTCCACTGCCAATCATGAGCAGACAGGTGATCTGCTGTGGTGACCCCTAACCAGGAAAAGCCAGAAGAAGAAGAAGAAGATTAAGTTCACATTGCTGCAGTACAGCTGCTCCCATGCACCTAATATCTGGCTCAACACTACAGAAAGGTCTAAAAACCTCAGGCATCATTTTTAAATTAACAGGGTAACTGGTTCGGTCCCTAGGTGTAGGATACTTAAACAGTAAATTTGTTTTTTTTCTTAAAACTGAGGAAAATAAGGGGATCAAACAAATAACTTGCTATTATATGTTATCATGCCGCAAATAACTTGCTATTATATGTTATCATGCCACAAATAACTTGGTATTATACGTTATCATGCCACGAATAACTTGGTATTATACGTTATCATGCCATGAATAACTTGGTATTATATGTTATCATGCCATGAATAACTTGGTATTATACGTTATCATGCCACGAATAACTTACTATTATACGTTATCATGCCACGAATAACTTGGTATTATACGTTATCATGCCACGAATAACTTGGTATTATACGTTATCATGCCACAAATAACTTGGTATTATACGTTATCATGCCACAAATAACTTGGTATTATACGTTATCATGCCTTTTCATTATCACAGCAAACTTGGTTTTCATATAATCTTTTACTAACGTGTGAACAACACTGTAATTGCACCCGGTGAAACCCATGTAAGCATTCTAATACAGAGATTGCTGCTTAGCTGTTTATACTGTTTTATTCTATATAATTTTCCTCTTCAATGTGTTGCAATTATTGTTGTTAACTGAATGCACAAAGAACAAAATTGTTTCAATAGAACAGAAATGAACTATTAACTAATGATACTTGTTTGGGATAGCCAGTAGTAATAGCAGATTTGCTAGCCACACTGAACCACATGCAACTGCTATTTCTATGGAAATAACAACAGACTAATTAAGTAAAGGTTGCCAGAGGCTTGGTGACAGTTTTACTTTGCTGTTTTTAATGGCAATTTGTAGCAGGAAGAGCTAGACTTACAGATACAAGCTACTGAAAAACACTTATACTGTTTACACTATAATTTTTGTTCTAAGAAGCCATAGTAACTGAAATCAAATCAAACTGCTCTAAATGTTTTTAACTCTGTTGTTTGAAGATTAAGGGAATTGAAAGTAATTACAGTACAGTACACCTCTTCCAATACCCTGCATCATTTCTGCTCAGCTTTAATCTTTCCCCTCTTGCTGGCTACCCTCCAACCAATGTATTTTACTTTTTGGTAGTTAAACAAGGTGTCATTACTTTTGAGCCCTGATTTTACCATCCTACATCCTTACCATGACTTGTTTCCATCGCTAAACAATACATCCTAAGACTCCAATCCACATCTGTGACTACCTGAAAACTAATGTAGGTTACAGCCAAAGATATTCCATTTATGTCCATTGCAAAGTATTTCTCTGTAATCTGTGAAGTACAACACCTGGGCCGACAGCTGCATACTCTCCTCTACATCCAACCTAGTTTCAACCCCCTTTTTTCTTTCACTAATTACTCAGTTCTGTGTTACTCTAATTTTGCTTAAACCGTGAAACACCACCACTTCCCCATTCTGTACCTCACTCCCCCACCTTTTTATCTAATTATATTACAGTCTACATTTAAGTAATATTGGAGATGTTACTTAAAGAAATCTGACATAACAAAGATTCAGGAGTTACTCTGTACCTGAAACCATTAAAATGAAATACAGCCTAAGTAAGGTAAATTAAATACATAATAGGACTATTTGTAATTGTACAATGACCCCCCCCATTAATATTCCAAAACATGCACGCTGATTGGTCAGCGTGCCCATTGTAAATCAGACTTATACTAATGGAAAAAGGTCTGGTCGCCCGGACTTTTTCTATTGGTGTAAGTCTTTTTTTTTTTTATTACTGCAATGGAGAACGGAAGAGCTCTGTTGCTGTAATCTCGCTATGTTAAACAAGTTTAACATAGCGAGATAGCTTAAAATAAAGCAACGGAGATCTTCCTTTCTCCGTTGCTTTTTTTAAAGCTGTCTCACTATGTTAAACGGGGTTTTCTCCATTGCTTTTTTTAAAGCTGTCTCGCTATGTTAAATGGGTTTAACATACCGAGACAGCTTTAAAAAAGCAACGAAGAAAGGAAGATCTCTGTTGCTTTTTTTAAAGCTATCTCGCTATGTTAAACTCCTTTAACATAGCGAGACACCTTTTAAAAAGCAACGGAGATCTTGCTTTCTCCGTTGCTTTTACACACAGCTCTGATGTACTGCGTAAGCATACGCATGCGCAGTACATCAGAACTGCCGCAGAATACCAGACAGCTGCAGAAGAGCAGCATGGAGGCATTATACAATGCCATTATTTAAGAAAAGTAGGTATATTTTTTTTCTTAATGTCATTGTATAATAGCAATAACCCACTTCTGGGTGTGAGTAATGCTGGATTTACCCATGTTTGTCTTTGTTTGGCCATTCGGGCTTCGCCCTCATGACCAAACCACACCAACCGTGGGTAAGTCCAGCATTACCCACACCCAGGCATGGGTTATTGCTTAAATATTTTATGATTTATCCTCATAGGATTACATATTCCTGGAAACACAACTGAAATGTTCCCAAATTACATGTGCACTTAAATGTAGCTGCTTGATTAAAAAGTATTACTCAGTTTAACATGCTGGTTCCACAAGCTGTCTTCTCTGTAAAGGTTACATTTTATATGTTACCTGAAATTGACAGTCTCTAGAGCACATGAAAAGATACATATTACTTTTAACAACATGTTATCTTAGCAGTTACCTCACACTCTGTGCAAACTCACTTGGCAACTGATAGCTATTCATTTAAAATATCAGTTTAAATATTAAATATGCCCTTGAAATGCTATTGACATTTTGACAAAATATAATCTGAACTGAAAAATGAATGTCTTGAAAGAAGTGAAGTAATACATAGATTTCTAAGACAGTTCTTGACACTACAGTATAAGTAGAAATGTATGCACATAAGGAAGAATTGAAATGTTTTAGTCTTTCAGTTAAAATAGCTTACTGTCAAAATTTTGCTATATCAGAAAGATTAAAGAGCTTTATAATGATTATTAGACAGATGTTAGACTCTGCTTTGTTTAATGAATTATGACACATGTTTACGATGAAAAGTGGACTCAGATGTTATTACAATAGTTATTAGATTAATGGTGGACACTGTTATGCTTAATGGGTTACGGGGCATGTTAGCGATTAACTGTGAAATGTTTAGTTTATATACATACTACCAGTTGAATTATTTCCTTTAGTATTAACAAAATATATAAAAGGAGAGAAAATGTACTGTTGCTTGTGTGAAGTGAAGCTTTTTTTTTTACATTCTATTAGCCTCCTGGACTATTTCAGTTTTTTTAGCACTCATTGAATAGGAACCGCTATATTTGCATTGTCATGGCAACAGAAAACAACTGTGGCAGTTTCTATGGGCTTTGTGAATCTACGAAGTGCATCTAGTATTGCAGATAACAAATAACAAAAAAGTAATGTTGTTTAACTATTAAATTGAATTATAGCCTAAGGAAGGGTAAATTAGATAACTTATTAGGACAACGTGTAAATATTTTATAAAATACTAACATTGGATTACACATACCTGGAAACTCAACTGAAATGCCCCCAAATTACTTGTGAACTTAACTGAAACTGCCTGATTAATAAGCATAACTTAGTTTAACAACCTGAACCCATGAGTTATCTGCTCTATAAATGCTACATTATATATGTTATTTGCAAGTGACAGTTTCTACAGCACATGAAAAGATACTTATTATTTTTTGCAACATGTTATATTTGCACTAACCATACACTCTGTACTAATTCATTTGGCAACTGATAAGTTATTCATTTGAAATATCAGTAAATATTAATTGTGCCTTTGAAATATTGTTGCCTTTTGACAAAATATAATCTGAACTGAAAAAGGAATGATTTGAAGAAGTAAGTGTTGTACAGACTTTAAAGACAGCTATTGTCACTACAGTATAAGTAGAAGTGTATACATGAGGAAAAACTGAAATGCTTTACGCTTCTAGTTAAAATAGCTTATTGTTAACATTTTGCTTTATCAGAAAAATTAAAGAGCCAGGAAATTATTTTTAATTTGTCTTTATAATGTCTACTAGAGAGATGTTAGTCACTGATTTGTTTAATGGATTGTGAGTCATGTCCATGATGGACTACTGAATGTTATTTTTGTTTACCTATGTTTGCTGAATTACCTTTATTAGTACTGATTTAAAATTAAAAAAAGGGAAACATTTGATTTTGGCTAAAGGAGAAGAGGCATAAGAGTATTCTAACTGCCCCATGAACTCTCTAAGATGCTCTAAACACTATTTGATTATTTCTTACCAAGGCAAGTCTTAATTACAATATAGGTACCTACACATTTATCCTAGACCTGATGTGATTACCCATTCTGGAAACAGGAGGTGTCCTATGCAGGCTGGGAATTGTCAGGGTGATCATAGTTCATTGTTAGACTCTGGTTTGTAAATCTATAAATATGTAAAAGCACTGGACACTAGAATGTAGGGCGTCTCTACTCAGAGTCAGGATACCACTGATAAGCCACGTCTTTTCATAAGTGTAAGTTGAAGTTGGTGAGTTGAAGAAAGGAAAAGAAAAGGAGGGCAATACACCTACAGTAAATGTATACGTCATTGGTAATCACCCATTGTCTCCTACAGAGTCCTTTTACTCAAACTATTCTAGTAATAATACACTTAATGTTGGCTTATCTAGTGTCTGCTTCTCTGTTGTGTTTAATTTATCTGAAATGATATATCTGACATGTTTGGGATCTCTTAAGGGTAACTATAATTGGACATTTTCTAAGTAAACAAAATAATTGTTTACATTACGAGCATTCCATCCTGATGTATAAAATAATATAGAATAACAACAGAATAACATAGAATTTCATATCTCTTTTAAGAACATTCTCCATATAATAATTTAACATATGGAGCTCATTTGATATTGTTGGTTAAAGGCATGAGTGATAATCCAATAGATTTTCATTCCATGTTTAATGGGAAATTCATATTTACTTGTAATTGATACTTTAGAATTAATGTTTTATAAAAGTACTTTTTTAAAGCCTGACCAGAATTATACCCTACTTGTATTTAAAGAAGAAAGAACATTAAATAGCACTCCCAAGTTTACACACATAAAAATAACTTTCAACGTTATCAGAGAATATGGTATGACAACTATAAAAAAAAAAATAAGGAAACAAAATGCTTCTTCCAACAATAACGTGAAATGGATTTAATATTCTTATCCTTAAATACTAATGGCTTAAATAATGCAAGTAAAAGATCAAACTTACTAAAATATTTAAATCTAAATAAGGCACAAGTAGTATTTCTCCAGGAAACACATTTTAAGACTAATGATAGCTTTATTTGGAACCCTAAGGACTATACAGTCTTAGCTCAATCCTCCTATTGAACAAAGACAAAAGGAGTATCAATTATCTGGAAGAAAAACATAATCACTCCAAAAGTTATTTATAAATATGAAGACAAAGAAGGGCTACTAGCATTTGTTATAATTAAATTTAATAACATAATATGGACTTTAGCCAATTTGTATTGGTTCCCAGGAATTGGAGCAGGAACGGTTAAAAAACACCTACATTTTATTTCCAACAATTATAAAGGAAATCTTATACTGGGAGGAGATTTTAATTGTACCTTAGAAGCTTCTGAAACCACCAAGAAGTCTTTTTGCATAACTTGATACTACCTGTTTTCAAACATGTATAAGGAGTGTACCATGTGCATCTGACATAGGCAGCCCTGCAGCACCACCTGAGGCATGATTGCCATGTTGTAAGCAATAGAAAGCAGTGCTAAGCAGCTTTTACCACTATTTAGTATATGTAAACAAAATTGCCCGTGCTAACTAGCACAATGTCGGGCAAGGTCGGGCAAAGTTGAGCAAAGTCAGGTAAACATGCTCATATATGCTTTACTGTTCCTTAAACAGTCTGGTCTGCCCAGCATGAAAATAAAAAGCAGTGACAAGGCTCGAACCCAGGATACTGTGCACTATAGTCACAGTACTGAACCACTAAGCCATGACAGCATTTCACTGGCACAGACACAGCAGGACAATTGTACACTAATGCAAACACAAAGAAATGCTCTATCATGCCCCTAAAGAGGCATATGGGTAACCTCCCCCACAGGCCTATGCAGACAGAGAACAGCAGGCCAGGCGGTGTGATGTGGGTTGGGTAGGCTATGAAGTCGCAATCTAATATAAGTGACATTGGATGCTAAGATCTGTAGTACAGTAGTATGCTTCAAGCCAGTATGATAGGCAACAGTACAGACTGAAATGGTATACCTCGCATAGCAGTGCAGGCCTAGCAAATGTGTATAAGTGTCAGTTGAACCCCTCATCCTATGTACACCCAAAGTAGCAATCAGGTGTGCCCCCAGGTCAAAATGTACAAAGAATAGCTGTCCCCCCCTGTATGTAGAAATGTTGATAAGTCTATGCAAAGTGTCTCATGGAAGCCCTGCAGACACAGCATGATGCCTGTTGATTTATGACACAAAGGTGAGCCCTGCAGTAAAAATACAACTTGATTTTCCACACACATATAGTATAAATGTCTATACCAGGCGTGCTCACACACTTCAACAAATGTAGTGGATTTGAGTCATCAACATACTGAAAGGTCATACTGGGCATGCTCACACACAAATAAACGAAGCAAATGTCAGGCAACAACATACTGAAAGGTCATACTGGGCATGCTCACACACTTAGGCCATGTCTGAATACAGCAGTGGGCCACACATATCTGGCAGTTGCATGTTTTACCCCAGGAACCTGTCACTATTCACCAATCCTGCCTTGTGCACACAGTTATATGAAAACAGACACATATAATATATTGGAACCCTGTCATAATCAAACTATGTACCACAAGTACTTAAGTTGTTCACAGAAAGTGAAAAAGCAAAGAAGATCAATAAACCTGCAATCAGTATCATCAATAAACAATGTGCACACCAAACATTATCCAATCCATGTTCTGGCAAAAGAATATGTGAAGGAGTCCATAGAGAACCATGACGTTTCCTTCCGCTATGTCATAAATAGCAATGTACATTCATATATGTCCTGAGTCAGTGCAAACTGTAAATGACTGACATTGCCAACATCCTGTCAGACAGGCTCATACATACATACCCCCCTCTCACTGACAAAAGGCCCCATCATCATACCTGGAGATTGTGAGAGCACAGATATCACATATAGAATGGGTAAACAGCTCCTTCCAAACCTGAAAACACGGCATCTATGGGATTACATTGTTTCCCTAGCTGTGTCATAAGTGAACTCCAGAACAAACAGACCCTGCACCTGAACAGTCTGTTGGGCCTCGCCCTCTGTACAGGATATAAAACTGTTGAATGTGTTACAGCAACATTCGGCACACTCCACAAGTGCTGGTGCACAACAGACCATGGGAACTATTGTCTTATAAGCCTATTAAGCCTGATCTGCAAGGCCATGGAGTCCATCATGATGGAACTCATAAACAGAGCTACTGGGAGCCTACAAAACATCCAACCCTACCAATTTTGGTTTGGTCAGGGGCAGATCATGGTTCCCAAACCTGCTAGACTGTTTTCAAGGCAGTCACCCAGGACATACATCAATGAAATGAGCTACACATGTCCCACATAGACCTTGAAAAGCCCTTTGCCAACATCCCAGACACATGTCGTATCCACAAAATCAACAAACTGTGCATAAATATGTATGTCATCTGATGGATTGCCAACTGGGGCACAGATAGATCACACAAGGTAAGAATTGTGGTCTCCTGTACAAGCTGGTAACAACTGCTGTCCCCCATGGCTCAGTCCTGGGACCCTTCCTGTCTGGTGTATACTTTTCAGAAATACAGTCAAACACATGAGGGCTATGTTTAGCAAAGTTTGTGGATGACTGCAAAAAAGTTGTCATAATCGATGTTTGGGACAACAGAGACATCATTAAAAAGGGCCTCAGTCAGACAGATGTGGTGTCAAAATTATGGCCTTGAGCTACAGTCATACAAATACCACATAGGTGCCAACACCCTAAATATGGAGGTGATAATAAGGGATCTATGGACACATGTGGATAGTCATCTCTACTTCCAGAAACACATTCACAAAGTGGTCAGAAAATCATGCCATGTGTTCCCACAAACTGCCAAGGTCTTTGCATGTAGGTCAAAGGAGGTTCCCTCTACTCATCAGTCATCAGACCCATCAGAGAGTACCACAACACACTTGCAATGAATCTGACTAGGCACCTTCATCAGCTGGAAAGACCACTGAAGTACCTCAACAAGAGGATTACTGGCATCAAACAGTTGTCCCATGCAACAAGACTGAATTTAACTCAATCTGTACTCTGTTGCATACTGTCTACTCAGGAGATCTCTGCACAACAGACAGGTCCATGTCATGGCAACACTCAGATCTGCTCTGAGTTACAGCTCAATGGCACTAAATATACAGACCCAACTGATATTGCCAACATCCTGGCAGATAGGATCAGTGCTAACTTTACCCCCCTCTCACCCATGAAAGAACACATCTCTATAATGGAAGACTCCAAAGTTGCTGTCAACACGGCTGCACAGGTAAAAAACACTCTCCAAAGCCAGTATCACAGCATCCATGGGACCAGATAACTTCCCAGGCTGTGTTCTACACAAATTACAGAACGAACAGGCACCACACCAACGTACCATGTTCAGTCATAGCCTCACCTCAGGCTTTGTGCCTGCTGAATGGTGCACAGTGACGGTTATCCCACTACACAAGGGTGGAGACACCACAGACCCCAGGAACTAGCGCCCCATTAGCCTGACGAGCCTGCTCTGCAAGGCTATGGAATGTATTATCATACAACTTATAAAAAAAGACATTGGTAATCTCCAAACTCTGAACCACAACCATATTGGGTTTGTAAAATGCAGATCATGTCTCCTAAACCTGATAGATGAGATTGAAGCAGTCACCAGAACCGTAGATAAGGGTAAGGTGGTTCGCACAGCCTATGTAGATCTTACCACGGCTTTCAACACCATCCCCCATTCTGGAATTATAGATAAACCTACTAAACTAGGTATAAATTGCTATGTCACAAGATGGGTTGCCAACTAGACTCCAAGTATGAATTTGGACCAGTGACGAGTGCAGTACCACAGGGTCCAGTCCTGGGTCTTGTCCTGTTTTGTATCTACTTCCCTGAAGTAAACTTTAACATGGAAGGTCTGTGGCTAATGAAGTTTCCAGATGACTGCAAACTAGGAGCCATAATTGTAAATACTAAAGATGTGGACATCCTACAAAAGGGCCTCACTGAGACAGATGGCTGTTGTCAAAGCCATGGCCTCAAGCTCAATGCCAAAAAGTGCATTTTCATCCCCTTTGGTAAAACCTCTGTACCCATGAGCTACCACATAGGCGGTAGTATACTTAACACCGAAAGTGTGATAAGAGACCTCAGGTCACAGGTGGACAGTGGACACACCTGTGATAATCACATCCCCACAGTAGTCAGGAAATCCTTCTATGTGGCACACCTCATCACAAAAGGTGTCTCATGCAGAATAGAAGAGGACATTGTTCCCCTCTACTCATCACTCACTAGATCCATAATAGAGTACAATGCCCCTTTTTCTATGTACCTCACAAGACATCTACAACAACTGTAAAGCCTGCAGCAATACCTCACAAAGAGCATTAGCAGCCTGAAATACATGCCATACACAGACCATCTCAAAATTCTCCAGCTGTACTCTCTCGCATATCGCCTACTCAGAGGTGATCTCTGCCTAACATACAAAGCTATGTCAAACACAGAGCTGTTGGATATGCTCCATGTAAAACACTCACAATTTCTCTGATCTTCGGCCCCAAAACCCATAGTGAAATACAAAAGGAAGGGGTGTATCCATTTACCTTATGGATACCCACACCTTCAGGTTAGTGGCACAGCATGAGGCCTTGGAGACCATGCAAGTGCAACTAACATTGGGCAAAGCTGCTTATCAGATTGTAGTCTGCTACAGATCACCTACCTTGTCTCAGGAACCTCACTCAGTATTCCTGAGAACAGTGGAAAATATAAAGGTCCTATCAAACACCATTATATGAGAAGATTACGACTACCTAAACATTGAGTGGGAGAATTATTCGTGTACAACGTCCTTTGCCCAATGTTTCCTAGAGTTTAAAAACTCAAACGCCCTGGAACAGCTGGTCACCACGCCCACTAGAGGTGACAACATACTAGACATGATCATCACCAACATGGGGTACCAGTGTTCCACAACAGAGATATACCCCTAGCTGGTAAAATCAGATCATAAAGTAATCACACTAGACATCCACATCCCCCCCCCCCAGTCAAGGAAACCACTGTGAAGACATTTTCAAATGCAAACTGCACACTTCCCAAGACCAAAGTGGAAAGTTCCAAAGCCCCCTTGCTATAGGCTCATCAGGCTATACAATCTGCCGAATAATTTACAAGTGCATTCTATGGGCATCTACAGGGATGCATGGATCGAGACATCCCAAATAAAACCAAGATGCACTCCTCCAAAAATAAGAAACCAATCTGGTGGTCATCACCCATAAATAAGCTATACAACAGAAGGAGGAAACGAACACATGATAGAGCAAACTTCACAAAAGGAAAGGTATCACTGATCATTATTAGGAAGAAGCAATGATCGCTCATAAAATAATCCAAGGCCAGTTTCTAAAGACAAATTGCCAAGAAATGTAAGAATAACAACCACAAAGCCTTCGTTAGCTATACCAAATATTTAGCTGGCAACTTCTAAATATGCTGTAAGCTACTGCAAAATGGCAAGAAATACACTGAACCAACTTACATTGCCCACATCCTGGGGGACAAGTTCAGTGCAAACTCCCCCCCATCACCCCCAAAAGGGCCTGTGTCCATCTCAGAAGAATGCAAAGCCCCAGACTTCATGGACATGCAGGTAAAAACAGCCCTCTCCAGAGCTAAGAACATAGCATCAATGGGACTGGATGGTGTCCCAGGCTGCATCTTACACCAGCCCCAAAAGGAACTACACCCTCACCTACATTCACTGTCCAGACTCAACCTTACCACAGGCTATGTACCCAAAGAATGGCATAGAGCAACAGTCATCCAGCTCCACAAAGGGGGTGCCACAACAGAACCTGGAAACCATTGCCCTATAGGCCTACTCAGCCTAGTCTGCAAATCTATGGAGCAAATTATCATGGAACCCATAAACAGAGACATTGAGGACATTCAGACACTGGACTCTACCCAACTTGGCTTTGTTAAAGGCAGATCCTGCCTCCTAAACCTAGCTGACATATTTGAAACAGTTACCAAGGACATAGATGGAGGTGAAAGTAGTCCACACAGCCCACCTGGACCTCACTAAGGCCTTTCAACACCATTTCCCACTCTGTCATCATGGACAAGCTTACCAGCTTGAACATTAACAGCTATGTCACAGAATGGGTGGCCAACTGGCTCACAGATCAAACACATGTTCAGAGTTGTGGGTGCCATGTCCGACTCTAAACCAGTCACAAATGGCATCCCACAGGTCTTGGTCCTGGGACCCCACCTGTTCAGTAGATACTGCTCAGAGGTACAGTCAAGCATTGGAGGAGTATAGCTGAACAAGTTTGCAGATGACTTCTTACTGTGGTCCATAATCAACTCTACGACTGACACAGGCATCCTTTAGAAGGGTCTTACAGAGACAGATACCTGGTGTCAAAACAATGCCCTCAAGCAGAATGCCAAATAATGCATAGTCATCCCCTTTGGATAAAACAAAGTGCACACAAATTACCACATAGGTGGTAATCCAGTATGTACGGAGAAAGTAATTATAGCCCTGGGGACCCAGATAGATAGTAAACTCTCCTTTGATGATCACATGGCCAAAGTGCTTAGAAATTCCTTCTATGTAGCCCACCTAATGTCACCTAATGTAACCAACTTTGTCTAGTCTGATGATGTTACCATCCTACAAATATACCTGTGGAAAGGAAAACTCCCAGCAATGTGTATAGTGGGTTGTGTAAATGCGTACTCCTCTAGTATCATAAAGTAGTTAGGTAGGGGTTTGAATCCTGCACTTGACAACTGTGTGTGTGTATCTCCTTGGAGAAGAGCAACCTTTTTGGAGACTACTAAAACACCTTAAAAGTGGTATACTTATCTTTGTCAAGTCTGATGACGTCACCATCCTACAAATATACCTGTGGAAAAGAAAACTCCCAGTCATGTGTATAGCACGTTGTGTTAATGCGTACTTCCCTAGTATCATAAAGTAGTTAGGTAGGGGGTTGAATCTTGCACTTAACAAGTGTGTGTGTGTTTGTGTATGATCTCCTTGGAGAGGAGCAACCTTTTTGGAGACTACTTAAAAGTGGTATACTTATCTTTGTCAAGTCTGATGATGTCACCATCCTACAAATATACCTGTGGAAAAGAGAGCTACCAGTAATGTGTATAGCGCATCCTGTTAATGCGTACTTCTCTAATATCATAAAGTAGTTAGGTAGGTGTTTGAATTCTGTACTTGACAATTGTGTGTGTGTGTTTGTGTGTATCTCCTTGGAGAGGAGCAACCTTTTTGGAGGCTACTAAAACACCTTAAAAGTGGAATACTTATCTTTGTCAAGTCTGATGATGTCACCATCCTACAAATATACCTGTGGAAAGGAAAACTTCCAGTAATGTGTATAGCACATCGTATTAATGTGTACTGCTCTATTATCATAAAGTAGTTAGGTAGGGGTTTGAATCCTGCACTTGGTGAGTGTGTGTATGTGCTCTATGTGTGTGACACTGTTGATCAATGTGTTGTGGGTTTTGCTTTTACTACTGTATGGCATATCACTATGACAACAGTATGTGCATTGCACATGTCAGGTAGCTGTGTGGCAAATACACCTATGTACATGTGACCTCAATGATTTCATAGGTGGGAACCCTGCTTTCTCCATGAACACATCTGTTATCTTTGCCAGAGTGAGCTGCCGCTTTCCAGACCTTAGGCCACATCTGTATGCTTGTGACAAGCCCAGCCACTGCAGTGATCCCTGGCCTAGGTCATCCGTGTCACACACACTTATTACGGTTTCTATTGAATAGTGTGAGTGAGGGTTTATGCTTGAGGTATATTTCAGACCTGTTCAAACACAGCAAAGTCTGTCAATGATGGCTATTCATTATAGGTGTACAACAACTTTTGTGGATATGCATGCAGACCCCTTATTGCTTATGTGATCCACCAAAGGATTTCAAAATACCTTTAGAAATGTGATTACCAAAGGAGAGATGATGTAACACTTGGCTGTATGTGCACATCGGTACCTGTTCAACATGTTAGGGGCTACTACCTACATGGTACTGTGGGGATACTATGTTTTGTAAAGGTGGATGACTATGCTTTAGTTGGCTTATAGCTTTACAGCATGGGTTTGACAACAGGTATCTGTATGATATCCTTGTAGAGGATGTGTGTGTCATCTGGAGGATGCATTATAGGCCACAGTATGCATTTCCAGACGTGGACGGACATATCCCTACTGTGTTTGCTTGTACCTAAGAGAGATATATGCCAAACAGGAGTAGTCCCAGGAATGGGTGCAGGTGAATATCACTGGTTACTGGCATAGTATAGTACCTGAAGGATCCAAATGTTACTGTGTGTCCTACATCTGTGTGTCAGTTGTCAAGACATCATCTAACGATTATTTATGGTTAGGCTGTTGAGGTTATGTATACTACCAGAATGCAAACCAATGACAGATAGTAACAGTATCACCCACAGCACAGTGTCAAACCATGTCATACACACATGTGTACCCAAGTTCCAAAATGTGTGTAGTACAATGCATAATGGCCACCAATAGAAACTATGGAGTGTTAACACTGTGTAATACAGGGCATGTCACCCTGCCCATGTGTCCACTATGCACGTACATGCAGACAGTGCACCTCCACCATGTTCACAAATGTACACCTGCAAATCTGTGCTGCACACATCCCACATGTACTGTCCACTCTCTAACACATGCTGACAATACTGCACACATCAGCCAAGTGGCACGTGGGCGGACAATACACTATTGGAATTAACAATGGTGTAAACAATACTACATTGACAATCATAGCTTTCATGCATCATGCCTGCTTAGCTACACCTTCAAGGATATCATTACACTTTACTGCTGACAACATGCCAACATTGCTATACTGCTATAAAGTAACCCTGTGCATCAGCACCATGTTAGCCTGTTCCTGCATCAATGTTACAGATGACAGGAGGTGGCACAGGTTTCATCATGTGCACAGGGTGTGTTGTTGGTTTGCCAGAGGCCTACATTGAGCCATACAATCAACATGTATATGTGTGTGTGTGTGTGTGTGTGTGTGTGTGTGTGTGTGTGTGTGTGTGTGTGTGTGTGTGTGTGTGTGTGTGTGTGTGTGTGTGTGTGTGTGTGTGAGAGGGCCAAGGGTACTGCTATGGGCCAATGTTTATGTAATGTGTGCGGGTATGTGTTAGCCCTAGGTGTCTGGTTTATGTGTGTGTGTGTGTGTGTGTGTCTGCATGCACACAGTTCCACCATGTGGCTGCCATATACGGGGATTTGTGAGACAGCCACAGACTGTACCTGCCAGGCTTTACAGATCACCATCTCTGGCCATGGATATGGTACCTGTGCCTGGCAGGGGTGCTACTGACAGTATCAGGTACGAAGCCAGACTGGGTACTATCCTCAGAGGTAGACATATGTACACTGGACCCAGGTCCCTGCTGGGACTGGCCAGAGCCACGTGCACGTGTCTTCTAGGACGGTCTATGGACAGCTCACCCCCAACATTGCTGGGGCTGGTACTGCCACTACGGGAGTGGCTGTGGCTTGAGGGACTGCCAGCTGCTGATGTTGCTGGCATACATCCACGTCGATGTCTCAACCATCCCACACTGTCCTGACACATGGACATGACATTGCGGAGGACATCTAATGTCTCACCCCAACGTCTATCAGTGACCTCAGTGTAATTATGGATGACACCTGCTAGGTCACAGATACTGTAATTTAAAGCAGTGTTGTGTGCCCTCTGTGCCCTTATTCCCTGTCTGGTGTACCGTTCCATACATGCCTGTGCCTCCATGACAGCCTGGAACATGCGTGAGATTGTAAGACCTGTGGCACATCTGCCAGGGGCATGATGACCAGCAGTTCTCCGACGAGAACCCCTGGACATCTGCCTATGTGGTACCGTTCCAGACATCTGGGTATGGCTGGTGTGTCAGGATGCATGTGCCATAGATACCACACTGTCCTGGCCAATGCTGACTGTACACTGTCCCTCAGCTAAGGGCATTGGTGATGGATGTATTGGCAGTATGACTGCATGCATGGATGGGGTGGACACTTGTGTACTGTCGATTGGTGGCCCAATGACAGACCCTGGCAAACATGCCTGTGCCTCAACACACCTATCCTCATTATCACTATTTGTGTCAGTGACATCAGGTTCCCTGCTGCAGTGAACCAGCCCAACCTCAGCACCTGTGAGAGAAAAACAGGAAACACACTTTACGACCTGTTCATGATGTCAGAACACATGTACACATGCACACATGCACACATGCACACATGAACATATGCACACATGCACACATGCACACATGAACACATGCACAAATGCACACATGCACAGAAATAGGTTCATAGGTTCATAGGTTCATACTAGGCTATCTGCCCTAGGGCATTTATAAGCCTAGCCAGAGTGTGTTTGGCTTTTGCCACCCATTTTAAATGAATTTTGCTATGCCCTTTTTCGAGGTTAGTATACTGTGCCTCTGTCTAACAGTGACACAGAAGTGACACCCAGGGTAAACCTACAATCTCCCATCCATTCATCAAGATTCCTCTTGAAGAGAGTCAATGAGGGACACTGCCTAACCTGGACTGGGATTTTATTCCAGAGTGAAGGGAGCCTCTGGGTTATGAATCTGTCCCTCCAGCATGTCCTACTTATTTCAGTGCTGAGATTCAAGTCTCTCAAGTGCATAGCTCGATGGGATTTGGATTTTCTGAGGTGCAGCATGTCCATTAATTCTGGGTTGGTCATGGCTTTCTACGTCAGGCACATATCGCCTCTGAGCAGGCGGTATGCCACTGAGTAGAGCTGGAGTTTCTTTAACCGGGCAGCATATGGCATCTGTTTGAGCCCTTTGATCCCCTTGGTGAGGTACTTTTGGGGTCTTTCCAGTTGCTGCAGGTATCTGGTAAGGTACATCCCAAAAGGGGCATTGTACTCAATTATGGGCCTGATGAGGGATGAGTAAAGAGGCACAATGACCCCTGATCTAGATGTGAATCCCTTCATGATTAGGTGGGCTATATAAAATGTTTTTCTAACCACTTTGGCCATGTGGTTTTCAAATGAGAGATTGCTAGCAACTTGGGTCCCCAGGTCCCTAATTACTTCTTCCGTACTTAATGGATTACCACCTATGTGGTAATTTGTGGGCACTTTGTTTTTGCCAAAGGGGATGACTATGCAATTTTTGGCGTTTAGCTTGAGGCCATGGCTCTGGCACCAGTTGTCTGTTTCTATGAGGCCCTTTTGTAGGATGCTTGTGTCGGCTGGAGAGTCAATTATGGCACCTAGTTTGCAGTCATCTGCGAACTTGGTCAGCCACAGTCCTTCCATGTTGGCCTGTACCTCCAAGAAATATATACCAAACAAGAGAGGTCCCAGGACTGAGCCTTGTGGGATGCCACTTGTAACTGGTTTGGAGTCTGACATGGCTCCAGCAATTCTAACCATGTGGGTCCTGTCCTTGAGCCAGTTTGCAACCCATCTAGTGACATAGGGGTTTATATTTAAGCTGGTGAGCTTATCTATAATGCCAGAGTGGGGAATTGCATCGAAGGCTTTTGCGAGGTCCAGGTAGGCTGTGTGGGCCAACTTCCCCTCGTCAATGGCCTTGGTGACTGTTTCAAAGAAATAGACCAGGTTTAAGTGGCAGGATCTGCCCTTAACAAAGCCGAACTGGGTAGGATCCAGTGTCTTTAGGCCCCCAATATCTTTATTTATAAGGTCCATGATGATCCTTTCCATAGCTTTGCAGACCAAGCTAGTCAGACTTATGGAGCGATAGTTTTCAGGATCTGTTGAGGCACCACCTTTGTGGAGAGGGACCACTGTTGCTGTACGCCACTCTTTGGGTACATATCCTGTTGTAAGGCTGAGATTGAACAGTAGTTTTATGTTTGGGTTTAGCTCTTCTTGGAGTTCATGTAGGATGCAGCCTGGGACACCGTCTGGTCCCATTGATGCTGTGTTTTTTGCTTTGGAGAGGGCGGCTCTTACCTGAGCATCTGAGATGTCAGGGGGGCAGCACTCTGCTGGGATAGATCTTTGCCCTTTTGGTGGGGAGGGGGTGGAGATGTTTGCGCTGAACCTGTCAGCTAGGATGTTGGCAATGTCTGTGGGTTCGGTGTATTTTTTGTCATTTTGGACTAATTCTGAGCATATCTGGGAATTCCCACCCAGGTTCCTAACATAACTAAAGAAAGCCTTGTGATTATCCTTAGTGTCCTGTGCAATTTTTCTCTCTAGGCTGGCCTTAGACGATTTTATGAGTGCCCGTAGTTTTTTGCTAATACTGATCAGAGATGCCTTCCCTTTTTGGGATTTTGCTCTATCATGTAGTAGCTTCCTCCTTCTATTGTATAGTTTGCTTATGGCTGGGGTCCACCAGCAGGACGCCTGCCTTTAGAGGATTGGGTCTTGGTTTTATTTGGGATTGCATGATCCATGCATTCCTGAAGGTGTTCATAGAATGCGTTTATAAAGGATTCTGCTGTCTGGGCCGTATTTTCCACAGGCCCGGGGGCTTTGAAGGATTCCACCTCAGTTTTGAGGAGTGTGAAATTTGCTTTAGAGAAGTTTTTCACTATGGTTTTCTGGGCAGGGGGTGGGGTCGGGATGTGAATATCCAGTGAGATTAGTTTATGGTCTGATCTTACCAGTGAGGGATACACTTCTGGTCTGGAGCATAGAGCCCCCATGTTGGTGATGATCAGGTCCAGTATGTTTTCCCCTCTTGTGGGAGTGGTAACAAGTTGTTCCATAGCATTTGAGTTTATAAATTCTAGGAACCTTTGGGCTAGGGAGTTGGAGCTAGAGTAATTCTCCCAGTCTATGTTTGGGTAGTTGAAGTCGCCCAATGTAATGGTGTTTGGAGAGACCTTCATATTTTCCAGTGTTCTCAGGAAGGCTGAGTGGGGTTCCTGGGTTTGGAAGGGTGGTCTGTAGCAGGCTATAAACTAGAAGGCAGTTTTACCCACTGTTAGTTGCACATGGATAGTCTCTGATGCTTCGTACTGTGCCACCAACCTGGAGGTGTGGGTATCTTTGATGAATATTGATACTCCCCCTCCTTTTGTGGTTCGGGCCAAGTTTTGGGGCCAAAAAGCATGGTATGAGGTATAACCTGGTAGTGCTGGGGTGCTCTCGGGAGCCTTGAACCAGGTTTCTGTTACTGCACAGATATTGATGTTCTCCATGCTAAGGAGAGTTTTCAGTGAGTGCATCTTAAGGTTTAGACTTCTGGTGTTGAGTAGCATTACTCTTAGTTTCTTATCCCTTGTGATACCTAAGGAGGTGGGTTTGTCTTTTGAGCCTTGCCTAAAAAAGGCACTATGGGGGGGTGGCAAGAGCCTTTGGCAATATCCGAAAGCCCAGGGGTGACATGTGCAAGCCGTCCCTAGTGAAGCATCGTGGCTTGTCGAGCATGTCATCCCAGGCTGACAGGCACTGGATCCCCTTTGAATGACACCAATACTTAAGCCAATTTTTGAAATTGATCATCTTGTCTTCATATTTTGGCATCATTCTTGGTGAGGGTAAGATGCTTCTCAAGGTCAGAGTCATACCGGCCTACGCTACAAGTTCAGAGAGCTCCTCTATGTCTCTTTTCATGTAGTCCAGGGAGGTACGTCTCAGGTCATTCACACCAGCATGGACAATGACTGAGTCATATTTGTACTTGTCTTGGAGTGACCTGAGTGCTTGTGTTAGGTGGCGGATCCTAGCACCCGACAGGCAGCTCACCGTGACCTTCTCTTTGTTCAGCCTGGTGAGCGGGACGTCAGTGTGCCTGACGATAGAGTCACCTATTACAAGTGTATCAGGTGTGTTGTTTAGCCTTAAGGGCTGTGACTGTTCGGCACACTGGCTTTGTGAGCTATGTGTTGCACATGTTTTGTTTTGGGGTAGCAGTTCCTTGGGTGTCTGCTTTGGAGGTCTCTGCTGCTTAGGCAGATTTTTATTTAGAGCTTCCAAGTATGTTTTTGTGTGTTTATGTGTTTGGTTTGCTGTCGTGGTAGGTCTATGTGAGACTGGAATTGTAGTGAGTGTGGTTTCCTTCTCCTCCTGACTGGTTATGCCAGTACTGAGTTGACAGAGCTTAGCCTCCAGTTTGGCTATATGGTTGCATCTCTCACATGTGTTGGAATTTGTTGGGAGGAGGAGAGGGTTGTCTGTGTACATGAGGCAGTTGTAACATTGCCTCAAGATTCCCAGATTCACCAGCTGGACCTGACAGGAGATTGACAACTGACCTTTGGACATGCTAAAATAGTATTGGGAATTCCTTTATAATTGAAAAAAAGGGCCAATGGGGAACAAGGTACTCAAGGGGAGTTTGTGAGGGTGTAGTGCTTTTAATTTTTCAGTGCTGACTTATATAATTGCTTTAGTGAGCAAGTTCCAGTCTTTAGAGTAGGAATAGGGTGTTTATTATGAGAACTAGATCAGTTCTAAGGGAAAAAGTGAAGAGCAGACTTTGTGGAGCCGAGAATGGGTTAAACCCAATTAAGCGGAGCTGCCCGATGCTGCGCAATGTGCAAAATTGTGCAAAGCCATGCCAAAGCGGGTTTTATACAGGGGGACTTGTAAGAGCTAGAAATTGGCCCAAAACGGCCAATAGACTACCAGATTCTTGTGCTGGGAACACTCCTCCAGGGATAGATAGGCTGCTCTAAGCTCCCCACTGCCACTGGTGAACAAAGAAGCCTCCCTTTACCCAAGAATGGAAATGGACAACACAGGAACTTTCCAAAAGTCCAGAATACAGCAAAGCCTGTATTTGGACTACTCTAGGTCAGGAAAGATGGGAAACAAGGATAATTTTTTTTTTTTTCTTTTTTGCAACAAACAGCAGGAAAATGCAATAAATATGTAACATAGACTAGTGCACTTGAGTGTGTAGCCACAACAGGTAAATGCAACAAACAGGACAAACTTTAAAAGTGCAGGTGCAAAAACAACTTTAAATAGTTTAAAACAGTTCAAGAAGCAGAAATACTTGCAGTTTAGCTAGATCAGACAGTTGCCCAGGTAGTAGCAGGAAAAAAAACACTTTTATCAGGTTAGCAGTCGCTCTTTTAGCCTCTCTGCTGCTAGCACCACTCTGCAGGACCACGAGGAGCTTGGCTGAGTAGTAACAAGCACAAAAACCGCGCCAAAGCAGGTTTTATACAGGGGGGACTTGAAAGAGCTAGAAATTGGCCCAAAACGGCCAATAGACTACCAGATTCTTGTGCTGGGAACACTCCTCCAGGGATAGATAGGCTGTTTTAAGCTCCCCACTGCCACTGGTGAACAAAGAAGCCTTCCTTTACCCAAGAATGGAAATGGACAACACAGGAACTTTCCAAAAGTCCAGAATACAGCAAAGCCTGTATTTGGACTACTCTAGGTCAGGAAAGATGGTAAACAAGGATCATTTTTTTGTTTTTTTCTTTTTTGCAACAAACAGCAGGAAAATGCAATAAATATGTAACACAGACTAGCGCACTTGAGTGTGTAGCCACAACAGGTAAATGCAACAAACAGGACAAACTTTAAAAGTGCAGGTGCAAAAACAACTTTAAACAGTTTAAAACAGTTCAAGAAGCAGAAATACTTGCAGTTTAGCTAGATCAGACAGTTGCTCAGGTAGTAGCAGGAAAAAAAAACACTTATCAGGTTAGCAGTTGCTCTTTTAGCCACTCTGCTGCTAGCACCACTCTGCAGGACCACGAGAAGCTTGGCTGAGTAGTAACAAGCACAAAAACCGCGCCAAAGTGGGTTTTATACAGGGGGACTTGAAAGAGCTAGAAACTGGCCCAAAACGGCCAATAGACTACCAGATTCTTGTGCTGGGAACACTCCTCCAGGGATAGATAGGCTGCTCTAAGCTCCCCACTGCCACTGGTGAACAAAGAAGCCTCCCTTTACCCAAGAATGGAAATGGACAACACAGGAACTTTCCAAAAGTCCAGAATACAGCAAAGCCTGTATTTGCACTACTCTAGGTCAGGAAAGACAGGAAACAAGGATAATTTTTTTTTTCTTTTTTGCAACAAACAGCAGGAAAATGCAATAAATATGTAACACAGACTAGCGCACTTGAGTGTGTAGCCACAACAGGTAAATGCAACAAACAGGACAAACTTTAAAAGTCCAGGTGCAAAAACAACTTTAAACAGTTTAAAACACTTCAAGAAGCAGAAATACTTGCAGTTTAGCTAGATCAGACAGTTGCCCAGTTAGTAGCAGGAAAAAAAAACACTTTTATCAGGTTAGCAGTCGCTCTTTTAGCCTTTCTGCTGCTAGCACCACTCTGCAAGACCACGAGGAGCTTGGCTGAGTAGTAACAAGCGCAAAAACCACACCAAAGTGGGTTTTATACAGGGGGACTTGAAAGAGCTAAAAATTGGCCCAAAATGGCCAATAGACTACCAGATTCTTGTGCTGGGAACTCTCCTCCAGGGATAGATAGGCTGCTCTAAGCTCCCCACTGCCACTGGTGAACAAAGAAGCATTCCTTTATCCAAGAAAGGAAATGGGCAACACAGGAACTTTCCAAAAGTCCAGAATATAGCAAAGCCTGTATTTGGACTACTCTAGGTCAGGAAAGACGGGAAACAAGGATAATTTTTTTTCTTTTTTGCAACAAACAGCAGGAAAATGCAATAAATATGTAACACAGGCTAGCGCACTTGACTGTGCAGCCTCAACAGGTAAATGCAACAAACAGGCCAAACTTTAAAAGTGCAGGTGCAAAAACAACTTTAAACAGATTAAAACAGTTCAAGAAGCAGAAATACTTGCAGTTTAGCTAGAACGGAGAGTCGCCCGGGTAGTATCAGGAAAAAAAACACTTTTATCAGGTTAGCAGTTGCCCTTTTAGCCTCTCTGCTGCTAGCACCACTCTGCAGGACCACAAGGAGCTTGGCTGAGTAGTAACAAGTGCAAAAACCGCGCCAAAGCGAGTTTTATACAGGAGGACTTGAAAGAGCTAGAAATTGGCCCAAAACGGCCACTAGACTACCAGATTCTTGTGCTGGGAGCACTCCCCCAGGGATAGATAGGCTGCTCTAAGCTCCCCACTGCCACTGTTGAACAAAGAAGCCTTCCTTTATCCAAGAAAGGAAATGGGCAACACAGGAACTTTCCAAAAGTCCAGAATACAGCAAAGCCTGTATTTGGACTACTCTAGGTCATGAAAGATGGGAAACAAGGATAATTTTTTTTCTTTTTTGCAACAAACAGCAGGAAAATGCAATAAATATGTAACACAGGCTAGCACACTTGAGTGTGTAGCCTCAACCAATAAATACAACAAACAGGACAGACTTTACAAGTGCAGGTGCAAAAACAACTTTAAACAGTTTAACACAGTTCAAGAAGCAGAAATACTTGCAATTTAGCTAGATCAGACAGTCACCCAGATTGTAGCAGGAAAAAAAAACACTTTTATCAAGTTAGAAGAGTAGTAACAAGCGCAAAAACCACGCCAAAGCGGGTTTTATACAGGAGGACTTGAAAGAGCTAGAAATTGGCCCAAAACGGCCAATAGACTACCAGATTCTTGTGCTGGGAACACTCCTCCAGGGATAGATAGATAGGCTGCTCTAAGCTCCCCACTGCCACTGGTGAACAAAGAAGCCTCCCTTTATCCAAGAAAGGAAATAGGCAACATAGGAACTTTCTAAAAGTCCAGAATACAGCAAAGCCTATATTTGGACTACTCTAGGTCAGGAAAGACGGGAAACAAGGATAATTTTTTTTTGTTTTTTTTTTCCTTTTTGCAACAAACAGCAGGAAAATGCAATAAATATGTAACACAGGCTAGCACACTTGAGTGTGTAGCCTCAACAGGTAAATGCAACAAACAGGACAAACTTTAAAAGTGCAGGTGCAAAAACAACTTTAAACAGTTTAAAACAGTTCAAGAAGCAGAAATACTTGCAGTTTAGCTAGATTGGACAGTCGCCCAGGTAGTAGCAGGAAAAAACACTTTTATCAGGTTAGCAGCTGCGCTTTTAGCCTCTCTGCTGCTAGCACCACTCTGCAGGACCAAGAGGAGCTTGGCTAAGTAGTAACAAGCGCAAAAACTGTGCCAAAGTGGGTTTTATACAAGGGGACTTGAAAGAGCTGGAAATTGGCCCAAAACGGCCAATAGACTACCAGATTCTTGTGCTGGGAACACTCCTCCAGGGATAGATCAGCTGCTCTCAGCTCCCCACTGCCACTGGTGAACAAAGAAGCCTCCCTTTATCCAAGAAAGGAAATGGGCAACACAGGAACTTTCCAAAAGTCCAGAATACAGCAAAGCCTGTATTTGGACTACTCTAGGTCAGGAAAGACGGGAAACAAGGATATTTTTTTTTCTTTTTTGCAACAAACAGCAGGGAAATGCAATAAATATATAACACAGGCTAGCGCACTTGAGTGTGTAGCCTCAACAGGTAAATGCAACAAACAGGACAAACTTTAAAAGTGCAGGTGCAAAAACAACTTTAAACAGTTTAAAACAGTTCAAGAAGCAGAAATAGTTGCAGTTTAGCTAGATTGGACAGTTGCCCAGGTAGTAGCAGGAAAAAAAATACACTCCTCACTAAATACACTCCTCACTAAAGCAGACACACACACACACACACACACACACACACACACACACACACACACACACACACCACCAGCAATCCAGAACATACTCAATAGCGGTTGATGGTGGGGTACAGTATCACAAGCCAAACAGTCATATCACAAGTGTCAGCATGCAGGACGTGTGTTACTCCACAGCATGCAGTGCGAGTGTAGACAGTCCTTGCTAATAACAGTATACATGGCTTTGATGCATGTGTGTTGTTGTTCAGTGATTGGCCTCACCCTGGAACACAATGTGTACATGGACACAACATTGCTGTGCAAGTATTAAAAGCTCTTCAATGTCCTGTGCACCGTCACTCACAGGTATACATACCATGGCTGGATGTGTATCTGTGTGTCATATAGATATCCATGTCTGATTAGAGTGTCTGTGTCTTTAGCAGATAATTGTGGACACAGGTTTAGCTCATGCATGCTATGTATACACACAGGATGAGTGGTGCATGTATACCTGATGGAATACCATTGCTCAACATAGCCATTGTACAGTGGTTATGGTGAGTGTAGAACATATTGTGGACATGCCAGTGCCAGCCATGACATGGCATGCTACAACACAACTGCAACATTAAACATCACGCATACCCAATGTGTGTCATGTGACCTATACTCTCAATAGCATTACAAGACATATATGTTTTACTTTGTGCAAATGGTGATTGCTATGCATATTGTGTATAGGTGCATATGTTTGCACACACACAACATTGAGGTGTATAGCAATGAAAGCTATGTGTAGTACAGTGGTTACTGTAACTGGATGGGGTGTAGTACCATGAGACATCAACATGCAGCATCATGTGGTCACTCAAGGTTACTAATGTGTGCCAGACCGGCACCTATCATGCTGTACCTGAACTGCAGTACCATGGCTACATTCACCATTTCACAGCCAGTTGTTACATGGGTTTGTAAGGTGCCCAATAGGGAGCATTGCCTAACATGAATGTGTTGTGTGTTGAAGAGTGTTGCACCACCCCATGATAGGCCCCTACCCCTCAGGTATATTATGTGTGCTGTGTGGATGACATTTGGGATACTGGAGTGTGACCTTACAGCGGGTTTCTGAATCCGCCATGTGTAGCATATTAACATGTACTGCGTATGACAAAGTTGTGTATGTTGTGTGCATGTGTATCGACTCTGCCTATCCAATGACCACTACAGTGTAGCCACAATTATTTGGGATGCTCTGTGTATTGCATGTGTTTGAGGCAGCCACTCACATTACTGAGATGTGCATAGTCTCACAGCAAACATGCACAGCATGCATTATGCATAGGTGTGTTACATGTGTACATGGCCTACACCTCACCTATGACATGCACATTTTATTTGCAATATTAAATGTAGAACATACTCACCAGCATGGGTCTGCTGCCTTGCTGTCACACCAGAGGGACCTACAAGGATATGAGACAGTTTGTCAGTGGCAACAACTGTGGCATTGCTACTGTGGGTTTGCAATCTTACAGTAGTACAACGGTTGACAGTCACAGGCCTACAGATTATGTTCCAAATTATCAGTATTGCACAACACCAGGCTCCACATCTTCTAACTACATGGTACACATCTCACATATGCATGATCTACGAGTAGAGGTAACAGTAGTCTACAGATATGCCATGTTACCTGCACGTTCTGTGTGAACTTGCTGGGTGGCTCCGGCCTCCATGATGATACATGTCTGCTGTTGTTGTTGTTGGCCAGGAGCCACAAGGCTCAGGAGCAGCTCCTCCACTCTGGTGAGGGGGGTGGATGGTAACCCCACCACCTGTGCAAGCTATTGTCTACAGACATCAGACACATGCTGGAGGACATGTCTAAGTAAATCACTGCAGTGATGGCGTACCTGCTCATATGTCCAGTTATGCATGCCTATGTCATTTACCCTATGGACAACATCATGCCACAGTGCAGTCCGCTCATTCTGGCCCTGGCTGGTTCTTGAGAAAAGCAGGGTGTAGTGCTGAACCAGACTGGTTGTTATTATTTCATCCTCAGCAGGACTATAGGTTGGATTGCGATGGTGGGCCATGACCCTGGAAGACAATGAAACAATATGTGTGAGCAAGTCATGTGGCACACTTAACATTCTACAGTACAGATAACACTGAACTGCCATATATAACAACCTATTGGCTGTCAGAGGATACACACTTTCAATACCACATATCAGTGCTCAACCCACAACTGCCTGACAGTGCCTGGCATGCTCTATATATTAAACCATGTCCTGCACAGCAACAAAGAGAAACCAGTATGTAAGTCTATACAACAGTACATGGCCCACTGTATGCGACACAATGCACCACCTAGCCACAGGGGGTATATATCAAACTAATGCATAAAGAAATATGTCATTCATTGCAATGATTGTAAAGTCCAGTTACAGTATTACCAGTATACCACACTAGTTGTTGATGGCAAACCCCTGCCTAACATATGTGCACATTCGTGAATATAGGTGGCATACTGCTGTACTAGACTATACATGTTGCTAGATACGCACTTATATCCTGTAACACACATATGATCGAGGGCATGTTACAGGCATACCCACACACACACATCAGACATACATACAAGACACAAAGGTATGGCAACCCAGATGAGCTTTACCTGTGTACCATACAGTACTGTGTGTCAGTACTTACAAAACCTTATGCCTGAGGTATGTAATCTGTGAGGACTACAGGGAACACACAAAATAGTGGTTCCAAACAATGTGGACATACACCATACTGTGCTGTTTAGGTATACAGCTTCAGGTGGTACTACAGTTCATACAGGATTTGGATTCACCAGCAGTACCAATCAATAAGCATACATGTACTGCTTTAGCCTACAATGGCACACCCCAGTTAAAACCAAGGGACTATGTCAGACCATATGCCATACTGCTTTTTCTGCCTAGCAATAGCATACACATTTTTTGCTGGGATCAGAGCTAGGACACAAAATGCCATGACAGAAACAATTTCCCACTAAGCTATCCCACATATACACAACTTTGACACATTCACCAACACATTCACCATCACACTCAGTCAACTTCACATAGCTATTGCAACAAGTTCTAAACCTACCACCCTAGAAAACAAGAATGGGAAGAAACTGAAGGTAATGCTGCTCAATGCCAGAAGTCTAAATCTCAAAATGCACGCACTTGAGGCCCTTCTCAGTATGGAGAACATCGATGTCTGTGCTGTAACTGAAACCTGGTTCAAGGCTCCTGAGAGCACCCCGGCACTATTAGGTTTTACCTCATATCATGCGTTCCGGCCCCAAAACCCGGACCACACCACAAAAGGAGGGGGTGTATCCATATTCATAAAGGATACCCACACCTCTAGGTTGGTGGCAACGCACGAAGCTTCGGAAACCATCCAGGTGCAACTAACCATAGGCAAAACTGCTCTACAAATTGTAGCATGCTACAGGCCACCCTCTCAAACTCAGGAACCCCACACAGCCTTCCTGAAGACACTGGAGGGTATAAATGTATCTCCAAACACCATCATATTGGGTGACTTCAACTACCCAAATATAGACTGGGAACATTACTCAAGCCCTAACTTTCTAGCCCAACGGTTCCTGGAGTTCATAAATTCAAATGCCATGGAACAGCTAGTCACTGTTCCCACAAGAGGAGAAAATATACTAGATCTCATTGTCACAAACATGGGGACAAAATGCTCCACACCAGAAGTATATCGCTCATTGGTGAGATCTGATCATAAACTAATCTCACTGGAAATCCACATCCCGCACCCACCCCAAACAAAAAAGACCATAGTGAAGAACTTTTCTAAAGCAAACTTCACACTACTCAAGACTGGTGTGGTATCCTTCAAGGCCCCTGAGCCAGAGGAAACCACAACCCAAGCTGCGGAAGCCCTTACAAATGCCTTCTATGAACACCTCCAGGACTGCATGGATCAGGCAATCCCAAATAAAACCAAGACTCTTTCCACAAAGGGCAAACGTCCAGTCTGGTGGACCCCAGCCATTAACAAACTTTACAATAAGAGGAGAAAGCTATTACATGATAGAACAAAATCCATAAAAGGGAAGTCACCCCTGATCATTATTAGTAAAAAATACGAGCACTCATAAAATCAACTAAGGCCAATTTTGAGAGAAAAATTGCCATGGATTCAAAGGAAAATCATAAGGCCTTTTTCAGCTATGTTAGGAACCTGGGTGGAAACTCCCAAATATGCTCAGAATTAGTCCAAAATGATACAAAAATCACTGAACCCACAGACATTGCCAACATACTGGCAGACAGGTTCAGTGCAAACTTCACCCTCCCCCTAAAGGAGAGATAACTATCCCAGCCGAGTGTAGCCTCCCGGACATCTCAAATGCGCAGGTGAAAGCTGCTCTCTAAAGCTAAAAACACAGCATCAATGGGACGGATGGTGTCCCCGGCTGTGTGCTACACGAGCTAAATGAGGAATTAAACCCGCACATAAGGCAGCTGTTTAATCTCAGCCTTACCACAGGATACGTGCCCAAGGAGTGGCATATGGCAACTGTGGTCCCACTCCACAAAGGCGGCGCCTCTACGGACCCTGGTAATTACCGCCCCATAAGCTTAACAAGTCTAGTCTGCAAAGCTATGGAGAGGATCATAATGGAGCTCATAAACAAAGATATAGGGGACTTGCAGACATTGGACCCGACCCAGTTTGGCTTTGTCAAGGGAAGATCATGCCTTTTGAACTTGGTCAACTTCTTCGAAACAGTCACCAAGGCCATTGATGAGGAAAGGCAGTCCATACAGCCTACCTTGACCTTGCAAAGGCTTTCGACACAATACCCCACTCGGGTATTGTAGAAAAACTTACCAGCTTAAATGTAAACCCATATGTCACAAGATGGGTTGCAAACTGGCTTAAGGACAGAACCCACAGGGTTAGAGTTGCTGGCGCTGTGTCAGACTCCAAGCCGGTCACAAGTGGTGTCCCACAGGGCTCGGTCCTTGGCCCCCTATTGTTTGGCATCTACTTCTCAGAAGTACAGGCCAACATGGGAGGACTTTGGCTGACAAAGTTTGCAGACGACTGCAAACTGGGCGCCATAGTGGAAAGTGCATCGGACATGGATATCCTTCAGAAGGGGCTCACGAAAACAGATAGCTGGTGCCAGAGCCATGGCCTGAAGTTAAACGCCAAAAAATGTATAGTCATACCCTTCGGGAAAAACAAGGTAACCCCAAGCTACCATATAGGTGGCAATCCACTAAGCACAGAAGAGGTTATCAGGGATCTGGGGACCCAGGTTGACAGTGGCCTTTCTTTTGACACTCACATTGCTAAAGTGGTTAGAAAGACCTTCTACATTGCCCACCTGATCATGAAGGGATTCACATCCAGATCTAGTGAGGTCATTGTTCCCCTGTACTCTTCACTTATCAGACCAATGATCGAGTACAATGCCCCATTCGGGATGTATCTCACCCGACATCTGCAGCAATTGGAGAGACCCCAAAAGTTCCTCACCAAAAGGATAAAGGGACTCCAAAATCTGTCATATGCTGCCAGATTGAAGAAACTCCAGCTCTATTCAGTCGCATACCGTCTGCTCAGAGGTGACATGTGCCTGACATACAAGGCCATGTCCAACCCGGAATTAATGGACATGCTCCACCTCAAAAAATCCAAATCCATCAAAACCACTAGAGCAAGCGACTTAAACCTTAGCACGGCTATAAATAGGACATGCTGGAGGGATAGATTTATCACTCAGAGACTCCCTATGCTGTGGAATAAAATCCCGGTCCATGTGAGGCAGAGCACCTCGCTGACTCTGTTCAAGAGAAATCTAGACCTGTGGATGGGAGATCGTAGGTTTACCCCGGGAATCATATCTGTGTCACTGCTGGACAGAGGCACAACAAACTAATGGGCACAGTATTTTTTCATATAAGGGGTGGCGTAAGCCACAAAACTTTGGGCTAGGCTTATAAATGCCTTAGGGCAGATAGCCTAGTATAAACCTATGAACCTATGAACCTAAGTACATGTGGGTATGTATCGGTTCATAGGTAGGTAATAGGCTATTGGCACTAGGGCCTATAGAAGCCTAGCCAGATGGTACCCTGGCCTTTGACACCCAAGTAATTTTATTTCATGTGCCCCTGTCAAGCAGAGCCACAGAGATGATTCCAGGGGTGTATTTCCTATCTCCCATCCAATCATCAGGATTATTCATGACGAGTGCTAATGAGGAGCTTTGTTTGTTATTGATAGGTAGTTTGTTCCAGAGTATGGAATGTCTCTGAGATAGGAATCTATCCCTCCAGCATGTTCTGTTTATTGAGGTGACATGGTTTAGGTCCCTAGAGCATGTAGCTCGTAGGGATTGTGATCTGTTTACGTGGAGCATGTCCAACAGCTCTGGGTTTGACATAGCTTTGTATGTTAGGCAGAGGTCACCTCTGGGTAGGCAGTATGTGACACAGTCTAGCTGTGGTTTTGTGAGACGGTCTGCATAGGGCTTCTGTTTGAGGCTGGTAATACTCTTTGTGAGGTATGTCTGTGGACTTTCCAGTTGCTGTAGATGTCTTGTGAGGTACATACCAAAAGGGGCATTGTACTCTATAATGGGTTTTATGAGTGATGAGTAGAGGGGAACACTGACCTCTTTTTCCCTGGATGACACACCTTTTGTGATGAGGTGTGCCACGTAGACAGATTACATGACTAGTGTGGCACTGTGATTATCAAAGGGGTGACTACTGTCCACCTGTGTCCTATGGTCTCTTATCACACTTTCGGTGTTAAGTAGACTACCACCTATGTGGTAGTTCATGGGTACAGAGTTTTTACCAAGAGGGATGCCAATGCATTTTTGAATTGAGCTTGGGACCATGGCTTTGTCACCAGGCATCTGTCGCAGTAAATATGACCCTGTCTGTCTGTCTCTCTCTCTCTATATATATATATAGATATATACACATACATATAAACATCTATTGGTGTACATATAGATATACATATAGGCACATATACAGTCCACCTTTCATGGTGGGAATATCAATTATGTGAAGGCTGTGAGGTATACAGTTATGTAACAATATTGCACCGTCTTGTGAGAAATGCATTGAAGGTGTTCTCAGCTCATGTAGCTTTAGCAGGCCTCACTGGCTGCAACACTGCAAACCTAACAAATCACACCCACAGCATTTAACCACCACATGCCATATACCAGCACTGTATGCTGTCTTGTTTGCCATACACTACAACCTACATACAAATATGCACATAACAACCTTCACCAACATATATATGTCCATCTTTCACAAACAGTTGCAGTATGTCCCTTGCTCTATGCACATGTACAGATGCTAATATATCTGACACAGATATATCTCTCTGTATGTGTGTGCCATACACACACAAGGTCCACAGTGTTGTAAGTCCATGGACCTCATGGCTGACCTATTGGGCCTTGCTGCAACATGAACAGGTGTCACATGTGAGCACACAGTAATATTAGAGGGTATATATATATATATATATATATATATATATATATATATATATATAGCTGAAAATGCTAGATTAGCATACTAGCCTGGTACAGCAGTTGCCAATGCTAAGCTACACGTTAATATGACTATCATGCATGTGTTACTCTGTCACATCCATGTTTATATAGCTGTATGCGCTACTCCCCCAAACAGCCTTTGTCCACACTACTGTACAGAACACAGATAACATGGATCAGATGTTTTACATTTAATGCTGAGCTACATATGTCACAGTTATGTCCCACTGCACACAGCTATACACTGATTTGTCCATGGCAGTAGTTATGCAGGGCATCTGTGCATAGATACATAGTGCTGCCACATATGGATGTTTCAAAGTATGTAGAGTACTCTTCAAAAACATCTACTACATGCCAATAAGTACATACCTGTTACATACCTTTCCTTTGTATGTGTTGGTTGTATTATGTTCCGTGTGTCTTTTTTTTTCTTTTGATGTTGACGTGGGTGTGTGTGTCTCTCTCTCTCTCTCTCTCAATATCTGCAATGGAATGATTGCGTGTGTGGGCAGCAAGTACAGCCTGCTTTTATAGGTATCTGCACATGTGCATGTGATGGCCTCTGCACCAATTGGTGGCCATCATTTGGTAATTGCATGCAGCCTGCTGTGTGGTAATTGCAGTACTCACTGTCATAGCAACCCAATGCTATAAATTGCTAAGTCAGGTAGGCGTAGCCCTTTCAGCTTTCCAAAGTGGGGCCCATGCTTGTTTGCTGTGGACACCATTGTTTAAGTCAGAAGGTTGGTATAGTTCTTATATCTGAAGCTAGGGGTGCAGCCAGTGATTTAAATGTTGTACTCAGACCTGAATGTTGCCAGTTACAGTACGCAGTTGTCAGTGTAGAATTGTACTCACCCCTACAAATGCTAACACAAGATACATGGGAGTATGTAGTTTCTTTTCTACTTATACAATTAACTGCCATACAAAAGTAGTTATTGAGATGTATTCATGTGGCACGTGAACTGTTTGCGAACTGCTATACTGTGAATATTAATGTACTCACTTCCTCACAGTTTGTGCTTTTTTATTGTTGACATTAGCACAGGATGTTCAAGAAAACTGGACAATTCCATTACTGAGTATGCCTACCTACATCCTTGGTAGACCCTGAACACACAGGCATATTGTACATTTGGGTGGGGATGCAGACATACAGAGAGCATTATGTATTATTGTGTGAATGTTATCTTGCTGGACTTAAATGGTTGCTGTGTGCCTCTTAGTTTAGCAAGGCAAGTAGTCTGTCTGCATAGCTCCCAACTGTGGACATATCCAGATGGTAACCAGACGTTAGGCTGTTATTCTCTGTCTGTGCAACGCACAGGTCTTTTCAGCACTGGTACAATGGCATTGTTACAGTTGTTTGCTACCAGTACATGGCTACATCCTTTGGTATTTCAGTGTTGTACTCCTACATAAGGGTATGGTTGTGGAACTCCTTCCAAAGCTATTTGCACAGTGTGTAACAGCAGAAAAGCTGATATGCCTGTGTGTTTCTGCCTCAGCCAGGCCTCTGAAACACTCAGGTACATATTTGAACAGAGTGAGGTAAAGGTAGGTAAAAGTGAGGTACACCTTCAAAATATTAGAGACAGTAAGTGGAGACTTCAAGAGAACCAGTGCATATGGATTACTACACCTTTTCTGAGGTACAAGTGGTGTCTAACTCCTACATATTGTCATTATTCATTAGGTGTAATACCCCACCTTTCTGCCTAGCATCAGTACTTTTCAGGGGATTCAGAGGGACACAGCTAACATATGTTTCAAAATCAGGGACATCCCTGAAATGTAGTCACAGTTGAGATGTATGTCCTCTGCCCTAACAGATATGCCACTGTTTGTCCTGCTATGATACTGTGTGGGGGTTGTAAAGTGCTGCTGTAACATAATTTCCTGCTAGAATGGCTGGTTCTCTTATCACAGTCATGTAATGCAATTCCACAACAACTGCTGTTAAAGTTCCACAGAATAGGTTTTGTGTTATGGCATTCCTATCTTTCCTTTACATTCACTCATTCTGATGCATGATATATCTATTTCAGCAACAACCTGCTGTATATCTACTGTGGCTTAGTGGTACTTCATGCAGTCTAGTGTGTCCAAGGTCCAGGGTTCGAGACTGACAGAGGTGTTTTATTTTGCTGCTGAGCAGAACAAGGCACTAACATGCAGGGTGACTAAGGCACATTTTAAGCAGTTGTGAGTTTGCGCATGTTTGCGCAAAGCTTAGCAATACTTAGCAAAGCACACACAAGCGCACACTCACACAAACCTGCTAACTACTGCTTAAAAGTGCTTACTCCCGCTAACCCTCACGCTCATTTCTTTGAAAGAAAAGAAAATGGGGAGATAGGAAAGTGGTGAAAAAGGGGCACAAAGAGGGAAAGACAGTAGGGAGAACAGCTCAGGATGTGCAGGACAGGTGTAGGGAAGGACCATAGCTGCCCATTTCTTTTACAGCAACAGCTGTGCATATGCAATAATTTTGGAGGGAAATATGAAACCTTCCACCCCTGAGAGAGGGGTGAGGACAACAAAGTATGTTGTACTGCCAATTAAATATCAGTTTATGTGTCCAGCGGACATGTGTGCAAAATGGGCAGCTATGTATGGGGCATAATTTTTTTTGGGGAGCAGATTGCCCTTTTTTTGTCAGGTGAGAGTGGAATGTGGGGTAGGGGAAATAGGCATATTTGGGGAGGTAGATTAGGGAGGTAAACAGACAAGACAAACAAGACACATACAGGGGCAGAATATGACACATATGGTGGGTGAACACCACTGATGGGGAAAGATGTTTGGAAATCGCAAGCCCATGAGCCCACAGATGGCAACAGTGGAACTGAGATCCCCACCCATGGGCAGTCACCACTGCACCTTCACAGCCCAGAGGGTGGCTGTGCTGGGGGCTGCATAGGAGGGACAGGCTCACCCGTGAGTCGTGCCACTCATGCCTCAAGCTGGCGTAGAGGATCAGCGACAGAATGCTCAATCTCCCTACGCACCACAGCCTGGACCATTTGGAGGGTGATAGGTGGCCCTCCTCCACCCACGCTTGCATGGGGGGGACGAGCCCCATCCCCTGCAGTGCTTCCACCTGAAGGTGGCACAGGGCCAATGGAGGAGGAGGTCCCAGGCTGGGCACTGGACCTGCTGGTGCCAGGTGCCATCGCCAGCTGAGGTGGACAGGTGGGTCCGCTGGGACCAGCCTTCGCATACGTTCTATGTTCTACACTAAACACCTGAATAACACCAGCCAGGTCCTTTTTGAACATTAGTGCAAACTAGGACATTTACCCTACAACTACAAGTGATACCTTTCCTTGGGAAAGGCTTTGAATCACTGTGTTCCAGCTTGGTTCTAAACCAAACACCTGAATAACACCAGCCAGGTCCTTTTTGAACATTAGTGCAAACTAGGACATTTACCCTACAACTACAAGTGATACCTTTCCTTGGGAAAGGCTTTGAATCACTGTGTTCCAGCTTGGTTCTACACCAAACACCTGAATAACACCAGCCAGGTCCTTTTTGAACATTAGTGCAAACTAGGACATTTACCCTACAACTACAAATGATACCTTTCCTTGGGAAAGGCTTTGAATCACTGTGTTCTAGCTTGGTTCTACACCAAACACCTGAATAACACCAGCCAGGTCCTTTTTGAACATTAGTGCAAACTAGGACATTTACCCTACAACTACAAGTGATACCTTTCCTTGGGAAAGGCTTTGAATCACTGTGTTCCAGCTTGGTTCTACACCAAACACCTGAATAACACCAGCCAGGTCCTTTTTGAACATTAGTGCAAACTAGGACATTTACCCTACAACTACAAGTGATACCTTTCCTTGGGAAAGGCTTTGAATCACTGTGTTCCAGCTTGGTTCTACACCAAACACCTGAATAACACCAGCCAGGTCCTTTTTGAACATTAGTGAAAACTAGGACATTTACCCTACAACTACAAGTGATACCTTTCCTTGGGAAAGGCTTTGAATGTACGTATTGATACTGTAACTCATATATCAATGTTAACACTTTAGTAGATTCTCAGGTAGCCTATCCAGCAGCCAGACCCCCCCCAATACTCCCTTCTTTCTGTATATTACCCACTTTACCCTTTATACTCTATCCATTTTCCCTCCTAGACCTTCTACCCTAGCAGGTTACCTCTCCCCTGCTATATATTTGCTGACCACTAGGCGGCATCCTCGTACTTTAACTTTCAGATTCACTAACTCTCCACACTGTCTTTTCTAACCCACCTCTGCATCCTTGCCCCCATTAACTCTGTTCCCAGCTTTTTCTTGGGTTCACCTATATATTACCTCTTACTGTCCAAAGACATCCTTATTACTGTCATCTCCAGTTTCCTCCTGAATTTCTTCCTTTTAGCCTCCTATTATTGTCTACTTTCTCCTACCTTTAGACCTACCTACAGAGTCTTCCTCCTCACTGATTGTCTTCAGCCTTCTTCTGCTGTCTTGTCTCATATTCTCCTGTCCTGCTCCTTCTGTTATCTGTATTGCCTACTGTATCTCTCTTAGTTGCTGAACTTCTCCTTGTCTCCGATACCCGTACACTTACCAATACTGCTTTCCCATATTCTTGTCTTCCTATCATACTACATCCCCTACCTTCCCTTACACCCTCCCATATCCTTTACTATCTCAACTCACTAAACCCCTCCTTGCTACACAGGTATTGACGCCATTTGCCTGTTCTTTTTCTGTTTAGTCTCGTGGTTTTTGCCCCCATCCTGCTATTGTCTCTTTTCCCCTCCCCCACAGCCCCAACACTCCAGCTCACCTTATAAATATACCCTAGTTCATAGCGACACCATCTTTCTTCTACCCTTATCCCACCTGGCTGCTGTGAGCTCCGCTCCTGTGCGTGAAATACAGTAAGTGAGCCAGGTTTTGTAGTGTCTACTTTGGTTGTTCTTCTGTGCCTCTTTTGGCTCCTAGAATGATATTTGTTACAATCTGTTAGTTTTACTGCTTTATTTCTCACTGCATATGCTGCTACGATGTAAGTGCCGCACACGTGGCTTGTAATTTGAGGAACGTAGACGCTATACTTATCCACAAGATCCACACTGTTTTCTGTACTATCCAGAGTTTAATGATATTTAGTGCACGTCATTGGTATTTTAAACTTAGTTTCCTGATGCAATTATTACCACTATTGAAACGCTGTACACATGGCTTGTAATAGTTGTTACATATGCTATGATTATATTTAACTTACTGTTGTGCTTATTTTGCCGTTTAAACTTTTATTTACTATCATTTCATGACACACAACTCTAGTTTGTAGTTCCGAATGCTCCCACTATCAGAGCGCTGTCCCCGGAGCTTGTAATGTATGTATCAAATGCTACGATTATAATTTTGTACTGTTTTGGGGCTACATTTAGCATTTAGACTGTTAACAAATTTAATTTAATGCGACACAGCTTTACTTTTGAACCAAACGCTGCCACTAGCTGAGCGCTGTACACGCTTGTAGTTCTTAATGCTCCCACTATCTGAGCGTTGTGCTCGGGGCTTGTAATGGAAGTAACAAACGCTATGTTTATATTTTCTCCTGTTTTGGGGCTTCATTTAGCGTTTAATCTGTTAATAACTACAATTTAAGGATACACAGCTTTACTTTAGATCCAAATGCTGCCACTAGCTGAGCGCTGTACACGTGACATGCAATAGCTGTATCCTGGATGCTACTAGAAAGTAATCCTATGGTTTTGGGCTTGTCTAGTGTTTAAACTGTTAACTAATGCAATTAACTTGCCACTAGCTGAGCGCTGTACACGCTTGTAGTTCTTAATGCTCCCACTATCTGAGCGTTGTACTAGGGGCTTGTAATGGAAGTAACAAACACTATGTTTATATTTTCTCCTGTTTTGGGGCTTCACTTAGCATTTAATCTGTTAATAACTACAATTTAAGGATACACAGCTTTACTTTAGATCCAAACGCTGCCACTAGCTGAGCGCTGTACACGTGACATGCAATAGCTGTATCCTGGATGCTACTAGGAAGTAATCCTATGGTTTTGGGCTTGTCTAGCGTTTAAACTGTTAACTAATGCAATTAACTTGCACACTGTCTCAGTTTTTGTCCCAAACGCTGACGCTTTTAATGCGTTGTACTTATGGCTTGTAGTGGATGTACCTAGTCGCTATCACTACACACTCTATATGTTAATTCGCTTCTACTTGAAACTGTTCCACCTGTGACACTAATGCTAATAATATCCTGGCCATGCTCTCTTAGCTTGTAATGTGTCATTGCTTACAATGTTATTACTGCCCTGACTTTTATTAACTTCTGATATTTATAGAGTGATGAATGCTAGACTGTGTTGTAACTTACTGATTACTGTATTTGCATAAGCATCTGTGACTGCATTATACCTACACCTACTCTCTAAAGTACTTACACTGTGACTTACTTCTTTTCTCTCTCTTTATATCCTACCAGCACTGTGTTCCAGCTTGGTTCTACACCAAACACCTGAATAACACCAGCCAGGTCCTTTTTGAACATTAGTGCAAACTAGGACATTTACCCTACAACTACAAGTGATACCTTTCCTTGGGAAAGGCTTTGAATGTATGTATTGATACTGTAACTCATATATCAATGTTAACACTTTAGTAGATTCTAAGGTAGCCTATCCAGCAGCCAGACCCCCCCCAATACTCCCTTCTTTCTGTATATTACCCACTTTACCCTTTATACTCTATCCATTTTCCCTCCCAGACCTTCTACCCTAGCAGGTTACCTCTCCCCTGCTATATACTTGCTGACCACTAGGCGGCGTCCTCGTACTTTAACTTTCAGATTCACTAACTCTCCACACTGTCTTTTCTAACCCACCTCTGCATCCTTGCCCCCATTAACTCTGTTCCCAGCTTTTTCTTGGGTTCACCTATATATTACCTCTTACTGTCCAAAGACATCCTTATTACTGTCATCTCCAGTTTCCTCCTGAATTTCTTCCTTTTAGCCTCCTATTATTGTCTACCTTCTCCTACCTTTAGACCTACCTACAGAGTCTTCCTCCTCACTGATTGTCTTCAGCCTTCTTCTGCTGTCTTGTCTGGCCCCGCTCCACTCCCCACCCTACCCCCATATCCCACCCACCCCTAGGGCTCCTACATTTATTGCTCCAGTCACCACACCCCCTACTTACTCACACCAATCATACAAAGCTAATCTAGACCACTCCCACCCCTACTTATAACCAAACTAATCTAGACCACACCCATCCCTACTTCTAAGCAAACCTACAACTACATTACCATGACTACAACTATCCTCCAGTCACAACTGAAAATAGCTCTCTCCTTTTTACTACTTTCCTCTCTTATTACTACTTACTTCCTAACCTCCTATGAACACTCCCTAACTGTTTCTCTCTCACTTCCCTCGAAACACACCTGTACACCTGTAACATCCCTATCCCCATCCTTCTTACATACCTCCTCATAATCCATGTACCTTCTTGCCAAATACCATAGGCTACTACACTGCAAACTACTAAAATCTAAAACAAAGAAAATAATTCAAGCTTTCCAAAAACTTAGACTAGAAAAATATTTTACATTACTCCTTCTAAAGATGGCGACATACACCCCAACCCAGGCCCACAAGATAATAAAACCAAAACACATAGAAACCATATCAAACCCTTCTCTCTCTCATCCTCTAAACCCACTAACCTACTATCCTTGGCCCATCTCAATATACGTAGCATCTGTAACAAAATTAGTCAACTCCATGCCCTACTAGAAACACACAACTTTGATATCTTATGCTTATCAGAAACCTGGCTAAAGCCTTCAATTAAAGACATTGAGATTACCCCACCTGGTTATAACATTGTAAGACTTGATCGCACCACCAGGAAGGGTGGGGGAGTAGCAATTATATATAAAACTAACCTAAAGCTTACTCTTCTTGACCTTACCCTAACCCAAAACAACAATGCTGAAATAATTTGCTCCAAAATACAAATCAACACTACTAAAGCAATAAACGTCATTTGTGCATATCTCCCCCCAGGAAATAACATCCCCACCTTAGAACACATTCTAGAACAACTCTCTAATAAACTCCCTCAAGAAACACTATTTCTTGGGGACTTTAACATTGATTGGAAATCATGTAGCAATACTAACCCTACTTCCCATATAAACCTTTATGGTTTCAAACAACTCATTAATAGTCCCACCAGAATCAATAAAAAAAGCAAAAAAGAAACCACCTTAGACTGGATCCTTACTAACTCCCCCCTGCAAACCTACCAAACTGGCATCCTTCCAGATGACATTAGCGATCACTCCCTCACCTACGTCATTAGAGCTAAAACTAACCTAAACTTTCCTACCACTCACAGAACACTATACTTCAAAAAACAATTTAATCCTGAACAGTTTCAAACAGAACTTTCACAATACAACTGGACCCCTCTAAAACACCTCACACTCAACAAGGCTGTTGAACACTTCAATTCAGCATTCCTTGCAATCCTAAATCAACATGCCCCAAGTCGCACTATTAGAACAAAGACTAAGACAGCACCCTGGCTAACCTCTAATACTAAGCATAAAATTATACTCAGAAATAAATCTTGGAATAAATGGCGTTCCTCTAGAAACCCAACAGATCATCAAACCTTTAGAGAGCTCAGAAACAGTACCAAAAAAGCCATCCTATCAGATAAAAAGAATGTTTACTTTGAACTGCAGCAATCCACCAAAAAAGAACCAAAAAAGTTCTGGTCTACTATTAACAATCTAATTACCCCAGGCAAATTAGTTACACCCAACCCACAGGACTCAGACCCTGAAGATCCCTCTTTAATAGCCAATAACGTCAATACTTTCTTTACTACTTCCATACAAAGTCTAGCTAACCACCTATCTCCTGACACTTCTCAACTGCTCTTAAGTAGCTTCAATGACTCTCTTCCTCCCCTTCAACTACAACCTATATCCACCTCTTATATACAATCTCTTTTACACAAACTTAAACCCACTACCCCCTCAGCAGATAAGCTTCCTGCTGAATTCCTGCAAGTAGCAGCAAAAGCTATTGCCTACCCTGTCTCTATCCTAATAAACAGATCCATAAAAGAAAGTACTTTCCCAGCAATCTGGAAAATATCATACATCATACCCTTACACAAAGGAGGTAAATCTACTGACCTTTCTAACTTTCGCCCTATAGCACTATTATCTCCTCTAGCTAAAATCATGGAAAAATGTATACACAAACAACTACTTAACCATCTCCTCCTTAACAACCTACTAGCTGACACTCAACATGGATTCAGGCCTTCACATAGTACCACCACTGCACTACTTTCTTTTACCAACACTATCAACTGTAACCGTAACAACAACAAACTAACCTCTTCTCTTTTCCTAGACCTGTCAAAAGCCTTTGATATGGTAAACCACACACTTCTTCTACACATACTTAAATCCCTTGCCTTGGATTACTCTTCCTTAACCTGGTTTTCATCCTATCTTGAAAACCGACAACAAGCAGTACTCTGGAAAAATTCTCTATCTGCTCTACTACCTATCTCTTTAGGAGTACCTCAAGGATCTATACTAGGTCCACTTTTATTCTCTATCTTTATTAATGATGTCCAATCATCTATCCAAAACACTACCTGTATACAATATGCAGATGATTCTACCATAATTTGTACAGCTTCCTCTCAAATAGAACTCCAGTCCCTTACACAAGCAACCTTTTCAACCGTTGAACAATGGTTCTCAAAAAGATGTCTTCTCCTCAACCCCAAGAAAACTAAACTATTACTTTTTTCACCTACACACAAATCTACTCAACTAAACTTCACTATCACTGCAAGTGATAATTCCCACATTTCCCCCGACTCTACTACAAAACTGCTTGGTGTTACTATTGATATGGTCATCACATCAATAACACAATAAAAGCAGTTAATAAAAAGATTGGTTCACTGTACAGAATCAAACCCTTCCTTACACCCGAAGCACGGACTACCTTAGCACAATCACATCTTATCTCTACCCTTCTGTATGCTTCCTCTATCTACACTAATCTCTCTAAAGGTAACCTTAGGAAACTGACTACATCTTACCACAACATAGCTCGATTTGCCACTGCGTCTCAATATAGAACTCACCACTGTCTAAACTTAAAACAACTACATTGGCTGGAACTTCCTAACAAGATTATCTATCAACAACTCTTAATAGCACATAAAATTCTATATCAACCATCAAAAACACCAGCTCTTAGCAACCTCTTGACTCCCTATAATAACCTGAAACAACTACGCTCCTCTGAAAAGCTACAAGTTAACACTACTAGAATTACAAACTCTGCAGGGAACTGCCTTTTCTCCAACTCAGTTGGCAGAATATGGAATAACCTTCCCTTACATATCTCCTCTCTAGCCACTTTTCCTCTCTTTAAGAAACAACTTCTTTCACATCTGAACAATTTCTGGCTCTGCTCTTGTACCAATCCTGACTAACCTACTTTCATCTTTCTACTATCATATGTCTTTATTCAACACTGCAATCTTTCTCTCTAATCACAAATGACCTAATGATTCTATTGTTACTACTGTTGTCATAAAAAAAAAAATAATAATTTTTGTTTTAATTACATAATTGGTATTACATAGTTGGTATTATTTGTTTTTTCTTAGATTTGCATTACCTGACCTGGACTAATATCTTTGTATTTTTGCTCATTGCCTGTATCATAAGTGTTTATTGTACATGTATTTCTATAACCATGCTTTAATCTGTGGAGCTTTTCTCCCCGGGCCTCCACTGAAAATGGACATTGATCCAGCTGGACTAGCCCGGTCAACAAATGTAAAATAAATAAATAACAATAAAATAAATAAATGGGCTGTATCTGACGTACAAACTGTCCAGGATGCGATGTTACTGCTACATATTTTGTGAGTTGCTCAGACACACTACTGCTGAGATGGTACACTGACAGCTCTACTTTCCTATACTTATATAGATATGTTTAGGTGAAATTATCAGTTATATGTTAACAGCTCCCTACATTTCTGCCAGCACAATGACATTTCTGGGGAACACAATACCAAGCTACTCTTGTGCCAGATTAACCTATACATGCTGGGCATGAACCAACAGTTGAGGACTGTATATATGCTTAACAGCTACTGGCACTCCCTTCATCCACTTTATATGGGCCTACCAAAGTGTGGGTTGACAGCACTTAATACAACAGTACTATTTCTATAATGCAAGAGTACAACAACATATCAAAGAAAGTGACACGGACACACTCCAGGAATTATACCTTTATTAATTACATAACACACTTTTCTAGAGGCTTTCTCATTTATTTGATATAACAGTGCATGCAGAAGACTTATTCAAGATGTATTATACCTTTATTAATGGGTTACAACACTCTTTTTCAGGCTCTCTCACTTATTTTATATAACAGTAAATGCAGAGAAGTTATTCAAGACTTATTATACCTTTGTTATTGGGCTACAACACTTTTTTTCAGGCTCTCTCACTTATTTTATATAACAATACATGCAGAATAATTACTAACCTGCCTGGTGGTGCAGCCTTAGCAGCCTATCTGCATAGGCTTGCTGATTCACAGCACGGACACCTACAGCAGTGAAGTAAATGAAGTGATATTGAGACATACCTATCCATACTATAGACTACAATAGCAATTCTTACATACTTCATTCCATGGCTACCTACTCAGTAGTGGGGCATTTTCCATCCCACGGCCCTCCTGTATCCACTGGTTCAGACGGTCCTCCTTGCATCTCTTCAGGTCTGAGTAGTGGTGGTTGACCTGCTCACCAGTCCAAGGGATGCCTGTGGCACTGGTGAGATCATGAGCTAGACAGTTCCAGGCTTCTGCTTTGTATTCAGTGCCCTGGAACTGGCCCTGCAGGAGTCTCTTATCATGATTATGGACAAGGACCCAAACCATTACTTTTGACTCCTCAATGCCCCAACGTTGCACTTGAAATTGAGAGCCCTCTCCAACACCAGCCATGCTGACTTTAGATGGGAGCTACAACCAGTTATGGCAAGTGTTCCCACCTATGGAGCTTAAATATGCCTCATTTCCCGCACTTTTTTGTGATTGGCCGGTTTTGAAAAATCTCAGCTGAAAGCACACCTGCTTAGCAATGGGTAAACTTCCATTGATATGTATGTGTGTGTTGAAAGTGCATGCATATGAAAAGCTGTCATGGCTTAGTGGTTTAGTACTGTGATTATGGTGCACAGTATCCTGGGTTCGAGGCCTGTCATTGCTTTTTATATTACTACTGGCCAGACTGGCTCGGAGGTGTAGCTGTGTTTAGCCGACTTTGCTCAACTTTGCCCAGAATTGCTCTACGTTGTTCTATGGTGCTCTACATTGCTCGACATTGCCCAACGTTGCACTAGTTAGCGCGGTGCGCAGCTCTGCGCAAACATTCTTTGTTTGCGCTAGTTGGCGCGATGCCAGCTACGCGCAAAGCCATTGCATTAGTTAAAGCAGTGCTAAGCTATGAGCAATTATACTTAAATATGCTTAATACTGGTAAACTTTGCTTAGCAGTGCTTCACATTGCTTAAGATACATTACTTATGCATTCATCAGTATGCATAACCATTTCACCTTCTTATATATATATATATATATATATATATATATATATATATATATATAAAATATTGTTCACTACTACATAGGCCATTTCAATGCTTTTTACTAAAATTTAAAAGATAAATGTCAGGAATTATTTTTATACAGATTTCCAACAGAAAATAGAAAGGGGAGTGGTGGGACTCGAACCGGGAATGCCTTCTCTTTGTGTGAAGGCTCTACCACTACGCTATTGCTATTTGGCTTAATTTGCATATAAAATTCTTATTATCCTCTTCGATGTCTAAACTAACTGTAGCTAAGCAATGGGCAAACCCGCGCAAACACGCGCAAATATGGGCAGCTATATTGGGAATAATAAAAAAAAATTAAAAGTTTTACATTTTATAATTGTACAGGGGTTTAGAATGTGGGGGAGTGTAGTGTTGGGTATGTACACATTTGAGTGGACTCACTCATGTCAGTTGACATTTCCCAATTGAGAGACTTGCAGGGGCGTGGATTTTTGGACTGCTCAGCAGTCTGACATGCCCCCTGCACTCGTGCATGTTCCATGTTATTACATGTATTGTGGACCTGTTCTCATCCATTCCTTACAAAGAAGGGATGGAGTTGTTTGAGGAAGCTTTGTTAAGGTATGGAAAATTCTCTCAGAATGATTTTTGTCTGATTTTGACTTTAATGGATTTGGTCCTTAAAAATAACTTTGTACATTATGAAGGAGAGTTTTTTAAGCAGATTCAGGGAGTGGCTATGGGTGCACGATGTGCACCCATTTATGCCAATATCATATTAGATATATGGGAACGCAAATATATACTTAATTCACAGTTTAAGAAATGTTGGAAACTATATAAGCGTTACCTGGATGATATCTGTCTCCTATGGGTTGGATCTGAGAGTGAATTTACTGCCTTTTTGGAATATTCATTTAGTACTATTGGATTCCTTACATTCACCCACACCCAGAACAAGGAGTGTTTGCAGTATCTGGACATATATGTAGGGAAGGATGAGGGCAAGTTCTTTTCTAAAGTTTTTAGAAAGGACAGTTATTCCAACTCTTATTTGTCATATGATAGTGCACACCCTCATCATCATAAGAAAGGTATAGTGAAGGGACAATATGTCAGGGGTAGCAGAATGACCTCTAGAAATGAGGATTTTACGGAAGAATGTGAAAAATTGCATAAAATGTTTCTAGAGAGGGGCTACCCCGAGACCTTAGTAAAGGAAGTGGAGGATGAAGTGATGAGTGGCAGGAAGGGTAAATATCATCCTATTATAGGGAAAGATGAACAACTGATGGGAAATAGACAATATGACGAATACGATGGTCGGAATAATTTGGTAATTGATTATAATGGAGAGGCTAAACTTATAAGAAATATAATACAGAATGAATGGCAAAAGTTTGGTGAATTGTCGGATTTAGATTGTTTATTTAAACACCCATTAAAATGTACTTATAGGAAAGGCAAAAACCTAAAGAACTATTTTGAGGTTAAAGGGAAGGGACAAAGTATGAGGAAAGAGAGATTGGGTACTTTTAAATGTGGAAGTTGCCCACAATGCCCATACATATGTGTTAAGGATACAGTTTATGTCAAGAGTAGAGATATGTTGATTAGGAGCACCAATTTTGCAAATTGTCAAACAAGTGGAATAGTATATTTAAGTATGTGCAGAATATGTGAAGCTTTTTATGTTGGCATGTCTGAAAGGAAATTGAAAAACTGAATTTAGGAGCACAACTATGATATAAGAACTTGCTGCAACAACAATGCTCTATATAGGCATAAAAGCAAATGTGTGGAGGCAGTTTTTCACTTTTTTGTTTTAGAAGTGGTTACGAAAGATGTAAGAGGGGGGCCTTGGGAGGACACTATTGAATATAAGGAACTGTTATGGCAATTACAGTTGGAGTCATACAACCTGCCGGGTTTAAATAACACAGTGTCCTTGGCCCCAGTGTTAAAAATGAGGGCAGCAAAACTTTGAGTACCAAAATTAACACAATTAATGGTTTTTGCTACATTAATTAATGGTTGTAAAAATATTTTAGGATTTGGTTGTAGGTTTACAATATTTTGAGTTAAAAATTTTACAACATGTTTGCATTTTTAATTGAGTGGGAATAGTGTCAATGAACATTTAAGTCAAGTAGTGAAAGTAGCAAGTATATAGAAAGAAAATAAAAAATTAAAGACAATATTTTTTTGGTACACTAGAGGGTGCTATTGTGTAAACAAATCTAAAGGTTCATCATGAAGTTTTACATTTTAAAATGAAAGTTTTTAATAAAGTATTTATTTTAATTTTAACTGGCAGGATATGAAGAATGTAAATGTGTCAATATATTAATGTCAAACATTTCTTATTTACTGAATAATAGCAATATTTTAAAAATTTAATAATGTAATTTAAAATATAAATGACATTTACAATGAGTGGTAATGTGATGAATCACTATTTTAAAGGTTTCTAATTCATATTTAATTGTTTAATTGTAGTAATTAGCAAGGATATAAAAAGTGTGGTCTTTTCCTGTGGTTTATGTTCCTGCATCTGAAGAAGTGTTACAAACGAAAACGCAAGTGTGGAGACATAGCGTTAGTGCTTGTGACCTGCTTTGGGAGTTTTATCCTGTGGTTGTCCTGTCGTGACTTCTAAAATAAACAAGATTACAGAAAAGAACTGAGCCTTTTTCTTCACTGGTGCATTTTTTCTGAGCATGTTCCATGTTAGCCTTAGAGTTGAGGCAGCGCTCCCTCATGAATATGCATGGTGCGCTGACGTCTTACTCTTAGGATGCAGTTTCCGTGTAAGACTAATTTAGTCTTACACGGAGGATTAGTGAATCCTGGGGATTGTCTTTTTTATTTGTATTATAGCAAAAGTTTTTTATGGCTAGATAATTTTTTTTCTGTTTCTGTAAACATGTCATTGTTTATTGTTTCCCCACTATTAGATATTAAGATTGTTTTATGTAAGTTTTCTCAATTAGACGTATAGTTATGATTTAGCCATTGACATGATATTAAGGATGGTTGATTCTGCATATAGTTCTAAGTGTGGAAAAGCTATTCCACCCTCTTCCCAATTTCTGTAATGCCATGTGTAACTAATTCTTGGCTTTTGTGGAAACCATAGAAATTTAACTAATAGGGAGTTCAGTTGTTTCATTAATTTTTTGGAAGGAGATGCTATTATAGTTTGAAAAATGTACAGAGTTTTAGGTAATATAATCATTTTAACTAAGGCTAACCTTTCTTCCATAGTAAAGAACATTTTATTCCATTTGTTCAGGTGTTCCTTGATAGTATTTATTAGAGATGTATAATTTATTTGTATAGTATCCTTCCAATTTGATTTTATATATACCTCTAAATATTTAAGCATAGTATTCACCCAGTTAAAGTTTTTATATTTTTCCAGGATGGAGTTTATTTTTTGTTCAGCAAAATAGTTTCAGTTTTGTTATGATTAAAATTTAAGCCTGAAATATTTTCAAAATTATGCAATGATTTTATAATGTGTTCTATTGAGGAATCTATATTTACAATTGTTAGTAAGATGTCATCAGCAAAAAGCTATATTTTAGAACCATAGTTTGGGTTAGTAGAAAAGCTTTAGATTTAATTGTTTTAGTTCTGAAATTCTAGTTATGTCTTTAGTGTCTAAGTTCTTTTTAAATATACCAATCTTTGTATTTTTATTAACTCTTTGTCGCATTCCTTCTTTTTGTTTAAATACCAACGTTTAGTTTTACCATATAAATATGATTTTAATGCATCCCGAAGTATAATTCTAGAGCTGTCCTCATTATCATTAACATCAAGAAATGATTTTATTTATTTTAACAGCCGTTCTCTAAAATCCTTTAGTTTAGTAATATATGCAGATAGTCTCTGCCAAAAAAACAGGTCTCTTGGTATTATGTGCACTTTAAAGAAAATAGAGTTGTGGCCGGATAGTGGACATGAGCTGATTATAACTTCTTGTATTTTGGATATTAAATTATTGGTAACAAATATCTTATCAATAGTTGTTTGTGTACCAAACCTATAAGTATAATGCTGTATTTGAGGGACTCTGACTCTCTTATATCATAAATATCTCTCATATTTGAAATGTTAATAAAATTGTTTAGCTTTTTGGCTGGGGCTGACATTTTAAAATTACCATTTTTAGTAGTGTCATTCTTAGAAAGGATACAATTAAAATCTCCTGGACATGTGATGTCTCCTTTAGGTTTAATTGAAATTAATTCTAAGTATTTATTTGCTGTTTCTGCTCCGATACCATGTATCCAATATATGTTCACTAAAGTAATGTATTTTCTATTTATTTCCAATGTTACCATACTCAGCATACAATTTTTGTCTCAATATGAATCAATAATTTTTGGTACAGACAAAGATTTTTTCCACAACATCATAGTGCCCCTTCTCTTGGTCTGGTAATGAGATTTAACAAGTATTGAATATCCATTAAACGACATTCTCTTCAGATCCTCTTCTAGTAAATGAGTTTCTTGTATAAAAGCAATGTCCACTTTGTTTGCTTTGAATGAGAGGGAGGATAGAGGAATGGTGAGGATGCAAGGAGTAGAGGTTGCAAAGGTGGATGAGTTTAAATACTTGGGATCAATAGTTCAGAGTAATGGTGAGTGTGGAAGAGAGGTGAAGAAGAGAGTACAGGCAGGATGGAGTGGGTGGAGAAGTGTCAGGAGTGATTTGTGACAGACGAGTACTAGTAAGAGTGAAAGGGAAGGTCTACAAGAGGGTAGTGATACCAGCTATGTTATATGGGTTGGAGACAGTGGCATTGACAAAAAGACAGGAGTTAGAGCTGGATGTGGCAGAGTTAAAGATGTTAAGATTTGCACTGGGTGTGATGAGGATGGACAGAATTAGGAATAAGTATATTAGAGGGTCAGCCCAGGTTGGAAGGTTTGGAGACAAAGCCAGAGAGGCAAGATTATGTTGGTGTGGACATGTGCTAAGGAGAGATGCTGAGTATATTGGGAAAAAGATGGTAAGGACGAAGCTACCAGGTAACAGGAAAAGAGGAAGGGGGGAGAGGGAGGGGGAAGTACTAGAAGTACCCAACCACCCTGAAATCTTAGAAATCACGAATGTGGGTAACAAATGGTCTTTTAACAATTTTACCATTTATAATTTTAGTCATTTGGTTTTAGAGGAAGGACATTTTAGACTTTTATCCAAAGGGTTGAAGTTTATACCCTACACTAAAGGGGATTTGGCAAAATCTCTCCTAGACATTAGGTTGTTTTTAAGGAAAATTAATTTGAAAATTTTATTCCCTAGTAATAATAAAACTGATTCTGCCCCAATTTTGAAACATAGAACTACCTACAATCCACCTATTCACCCCCAATTAAAGAATTTAGAAAAATAATTGAAAAGGAAAAGGCACTATTAAATATCAAGCCAATTTGGGGACAGAAGAGAAGCAGCTGTTATATCAGATGAGAAATGACCCCAATTAAAGAGTTATGAAACCAGATAAAGGGGGTGGAGTGGTCATTATGGATAAAATTGAATATGATAGTAGAATGTATAACTTTCTTTGGGACAATACAAAATATGATCAAGTCTCTAAAAATGAAATTAACATCGCTTACAACAAAATAGATGTAAATTTAAAGGATATGTTATATGAGGGGCGTATAGATCAAGAAACCCACCTATTTTTGAAAGTGGAGAAACCTAAAATTCCTTCAATTTTTGGAATCCCGAAAATTTATAAAAATGAGTTAGACCCCCCATTAAGACCAATAGTTTCAGCTGACGGATCAAAAACCCATCCACTGGCTAAGTTTATAGATAATAAAGTTAAAAAACTATGGGTAGAAAGGGAACAAATTCTAAAAGATTCATGGGATTTATTAAAAGTTATTTCAAGAGTTAAAGGTTTGGACAATATTTTATTTGTTACTATAGACGTAATTGATCTTTTTTCATCCATTCCGTATATTGAAGGTACAGAAATGTTTGAGGAAATATTGTATGAAAGCAAAATTCTAACCAACAATGAAAAGCAGGTGAATGTATGGTTGATGGAAATGGTGTTAAAGAATAATTTTCTATATTTCAATGGGGAATTTTTTAGGCAGATGCAAGGAGTGGCTATGGGTGCTGCATGTGCCCCAACCTATGCAAATTTAGTACTTGCCAAATGGGAAGAAAAATATGTTTTAAATTCCCAATTTAATTCCCAATGGGTACTTTATCGCAGATTTTTGGATGATATAGTCCTATTTTGGACTGGAGGACATGAAAAGCTTAAGGAATTCATGATTTATCTTAACAAAACCACAGGTTTTTTAAAGTTCACATATACAGTATCCAACAATGTACCACAATATTTAGATTTGGAAATTTATAAACAGGGAGATGTTCTAGAAACAAAAGTATATAGAAAACCTACATACTGTAATATGTTTTTACATTATGATAGTGCACACCCCCTACACTGTAAAAGGAATAATATAAAAGGACAATTTGTGAGAGGTAGTCGAATGACAAGTTCTCAGAAGGATTTCCTTAAAGAATGTGACCTTTTGGAAAAAGTGTTTACGGACAGAGGATATCCATCAAAACTTATTAAGGAAATAAGACAGGAAATAGAAGGGGGAGGGAAAATAGATATACCCCAATTGTGAAAACCACTGACCTAGGAATAGAGCAATTTAAAGGCAAAGGGGAAAATCAAGAGAATTTTCAATTAGCCTTAACCCTAGAATATAATTCAATGAATAGTAACATCAAAAGAATATTTTTTTAAGGACTGGGATAGGTTTATAAATATAACCGACATAGAAAAATTAGAAGGGATTTCAACAAAAATAGTGTACAAGAATGCTCAAAGTATAAGAAATATTTTAGAAAGTAGGAATAGCATGGCTCCACAAGATGTAAAAAAGACAGGTACTTACAAATGTGGTAGATGTGCCCAATGCCCATATATTTCTAACTCTAATAGGTTATATATAGCAAGTAGGGATAGATGGATTACCAACAATAAGAATTATTACAATTGTGAGTCCATGGGGTTAGTCTATATGGCCACCTGTGGGACCTGCGATTCCTTCTATATAGGAAAAACAGAAAGAAAACTAAAAAGAAGGATATACGAGCATCTTAATGATATCAAGAATTGCAAGGACACAAATGCCTTGTTTAAACATAGTAAGGAATGTACGGGAGCCACCTTCAAATTTACAGTGTTAGATCATACTCAAAGAGACATAAGAGGTGGCCCCTGGGAGGAGAAAGTAGAATATAGGGAGCTTTGGTGGCAGGTAACATTAGAAGCATATAACCCACCAGGGTTGAATGAGTACACAAGTATTATACCAATCCTGAAATTAAGGGCAGCTAAGTTATAATAATATTTTGTAAACATGTACAATAAATCTATCTAGAATAATTTTTATACAATTACCATATGTATTTTTTAATATGGTAGCTTTATAAATTTTATAACATCAATTTAGAGGTTTTAATCATACAAAAGAGTGTTTTTTTTAAAGGTTTTTTTAATTTAGGATGACACAGGACAATAATATGAATCTCCACTAGAGGGCAGTTGAACATTAAGGAATTTAAATAAATTACTTACATTTTCATGATTTTAACTTTTTTATACATGTAGGGTAATAAACTTATATTAATTAACAGAGAAGTATTTACTTGTGTAATATTTTTAATGAAAGACAGTATTTTAAGAGATAGGGAAGTATATTTATTCAAGTAAGCATGAAAAGTAATTGTAATATTATTAATTATTTAAATTATGTTATTAATTAATGTCATTGGTCAGATTATAAAAGGAGTGTAATTGAATTAAAGGTTCATGTGATGAAGTCTGATTTTAGCAGACGAAAACGCGTGTGTTCAATAGCGTTTATGTTTTCACATAGAGTGTATATAGTGAGATAATATTTATTGCGTGGAACGTGATCTGAAAAAACTTTGGCCAGAAGTGGTTTATATTCTCCGTTTCTCATTTTGGACTTTTTGTTTCGAGGAAAAGAGGAAGGCCTAAGATAAGGTTTATGGATGTGGTGAGAGAGGACATGCAGGCAGTTGGTGTGACAGAGCAAGATGCAGAGGACAGGAAGAAATGGAAACAGTTGATCTGCTGTGGCGACCCCTAATGGGAACAGCCAAAAGATCACTTACTTAAACTTCCTCTCGTTATATTATTATTAAGGCCACTGACATTAAGTGAAACACATTTATATGAAGACATATTTAGAGACACAGTTTTGTGTTATGAATTCTATCATGGACAAACATTTAACTTTAAACATAATTAATATATATTCAAAACTATATACAACTCCAAACATGGAATATAATATTTCTGGTTCAATGAACAAGTCATTAAAGCCACCTTCTTCCATCTTACAATTGTTAGCCTTTATCAGTCTGATGATTCTGCCTTGGTTTAACCAATAGTACAATAAACACCAAAAGATAATATCTCTCCTAAGATGTATAGAACAACTAGTCTATCTTTTAAAATATCATTAAATTAAATATTGATTATTTCAGATAGACAACTATGAATAAAGAATGTAATAGTTAATAACAGCATCACAAGCCACTCTATTTCAAATGGTAAAGGCTTTAGGTCTTTGGATAGTAGAGCATTTGTTATTTATTATTGATAATGGAATGAACAACACCTTGTGCTTATTTTATATTAGATATTCTAGCTGACTAAATAGCACATTTATATCAGACCATCTATATTTGTTATTGTAACTGATAATATGTTTTCACAATAGAGTGCAGTAAACGTAATGACCTCCTAGTTTTAACCAAACTAGTATTTAACACACATTCCAAGTGAACACAGTGTTTCATATTAACTTTTGTTAAGCATATTATAACAGTGGACAGTAATTATGAGGTTCAGGAGAGAAACGCCTCTAATAACTCTAAACCTTTTCATATCATACCATTAATTTGTGAAAGGCTTATTCTAAATTTCCCCCATCATATCTTATTACTTTATGTATGCCACATATAGATCAACAAGTTTGTTTAGTTAGCTTTACGTATTATTCGTATGAGTTAAGCTATTGAATGACTCCCATTCTTCCCCTCCCTCTAGGAGAGAGAAAAACAAAAAAACAAACAAAACAACATATATACACTTTAGTCTGTCTATATTAGTGGATATGCCTTCAAGAACTTGTATATGTGTAGCTTCTATGATCTGAATTAGCAAATTATCACATATCTATTGAGTTAGCATATAGTTGAATAAAACATCACATGCATGCATTTCTAAACATATAGGTGCCGTTTTATGTTTTTTACAAATCATAGCATAAGCTTGTAAGCCATGTGTACAGCAATGTTTCTTTTTGCAGCTATTAGTCTAATTTCACTTTGCCGTGGCAGTTTAGTCATTATAGGCTCATATGCAGCTATATACATCTGTCAGATTATGTGATAATGTTATTTTCATATTCAGGATAATCTTTAAAACATTACTATCTAAACTTGTAGTACAAATCATTTATAGTACCTTTTTCTGCTCATTTTTGTAGGGGGTTGCATTCCTGAAGACTAAATAGACGTGTACAGTCTGTTATGTGGCGCGGCTACAGGAATCCGGCTTCTTTTCTGTTGCATAGTGTCACTGAGTGATGACGAAAGTTCAAAGGTCACTCTGTCCATTCCTTCATGCTGTAGATTAAAAGGAAAGCTGCTGTGTACAAGGAAAACATCTGTACTGCACTCAAGACTTTTAGAAAGTGAAGCTTTTGAACATTCTGCAGTAAGAAGTGTCTCAAGGGCAGTGTTTGCAAAATTCTTGCATCTAGATAAAAAAAGAACCTGAACATACGCAGCCACCATTCTGATGGTAAAAAGGAAACTATTATGTTAATGGCACCAGCCATAGCCATGCCAACAGCATCCAATGCATTTATAAAGACACTATGCTCTTTAAACATGTCAAATCAGTTATAAACATAAAACATCAATTTCTCTACATTTCTACTCTCAATTTCAATACAATGTAATAATAAAAGCAGGTCTGTCCACTTGCTGAGAACTGCATTTTTGCTGCCCCCCCCCCCCATTTTTGTCTAAACCAAGGTGCACAAAGCTATTGATTAGGGAATATAAATTATTGCTTTCACCTCTCAATAATAATTCTACTATGAGGGGATTGCGCCTCCAGAATATTATATACCTTATTTCTTCATAAGTTTTAATCTAGTTAAAGGCATAATGAATATATATATAAAAAAACTGTCAGATTATTTCAGTACTGTGTGACTATATATGCTTCTAACCAAATGATGAGAAACTATATGCAGTTTAAGACAGCTTGTTCATATAAATTTATAACTTATAACTACCAGTGAAAGAAAAACAAAAAAAAAACACATATATAATAAGAAGACTTTTACATTTACCTGAAGGTTTGTTTGTTTTTTAACACTCACATAGATTTTGTCTGCTGGATAATATTACAGATGAAAAACATTAGATGCATTTCCCTTTTAGTTTTTTATTAGTTTTGTCATTTGTGGATAATTTACCATTAGTAGCTTGTCTTTTCAAACTTGGTAATGAGTTGCCTGTGTCTTCTGGTTTATCCACCAGTTTGATTTTCTTCAAAGTCTGCTGCCTCTAAAAGGTTGTTAAATATTTTTTGACCGTCTGAGAGGGTAATCTTGATTCTTGTTGGGAATAAGATCTGAGCTTTTATATCAGCTTTTTTTCAAGTTTTTGATAAAAGGAACACATTCTTTTCTTTTTGTTATTGTAGTGGAAGTGTAGTCATTGTCAAATCTTATATTTTTTCCATTGACTTGTATTGATTTCCCGATTTCTCAGTACTAAGTCTTTGTCCTGTGTTGATAAAAACTTTACTATAATAGATCTCACCGTAGCTGTATTCTTGGAGAGAGATGAATTGGAAAGAGACCTGTGAGCACTCTCAATCACAAATGAGAAGGACTCAGGAAGATTCAGTATTTTAGGCAGCCATTCATTTAAAAACAGGATCCTATTACTTCCCTCCATCTTTTCTGGTAGTCCATATATTCTGATATTGTTCCTCCTTGATCTGGACTCCAGGTCTCCTGCTTTCTCTAATAGTTAGTTACTTTGTTTTAGAATGAACTCTATCTGAGTGTCATTTTCCATCTGTCTCCCATCAATTTCATTTACAGATTCTTCTATGGCTGCTAGTTGATCAGAATGTTTAGCAATTATTTCTTTTAGGTCTTCTGTTTGTTTCTTATGTTCCTTTTTCATATTCTCCATAATTTTTTCTAGGTTATCCATTTTCACAGAGAGGTCCTGGATACTGGAGATTATTGTGCGAAGTTCTTTTTCCATGGAACTGTCTTGAGGAGAGGCTCTTGTGTGACTCATAGCTATATCAAGTTGTATTAAGCTGTAGAACTTCTGACAGGAAATTTCTTGATAAAAGTCTCTGAAAACTTGAGTTTCTTCTTAGTAGATAATCCACACTATCAAGGAATATAACTTGTGAGGAAAAATATTTGAAGTTTTTTAAGTTAAAACATAAAAATCCTGTCAGTAACAATCTTTATAGGCAGAACATCAGAAAAGTGCTGCTATCACCTTGACATTTTAGCCACGTACCCCACTGTATAGCTAATTTTTATGTAACCTGGAGCTTTTCTCCTCGGGTCTCTGCTGAAAAATGACACCCTGCCCAGCCAGACTAACCTGGTTAACAAATGTCAAATAAATAAATAAATATTTGCCTGTTGAAGCTAAGGAGGGTGCTTTTCCATTGTTAGGGCCTCGCCTTTGTTTTTCTGGACAGCAACTTTTGGCATTTGTTGTAACGTTTGTTGATGCTGGATGTCCACCATGGTGGCTTGTTTTTACTTGGGGAGTCTGACTTTGATTCTCACTGGTACAGCCCAGTCTATACACAGTTTACTATCACATTACACTTCACTCCAAAGCAGGTACAAATATGACTCTGTCAATTTCCATGCTGGTGTGAATGACCTGAGATGTACCTCCCTGGACTACATGAAAAGAGACATAGAGGAGCTCTCTGATCATGTAGCCCAGGCCGGTATGAACCTGACCTTGAGTAGCATCTTACCCGCACCAAGAATGATGCCACAGCATAAAGACAAAATGATCAATTTTAATAATTGGCTAAAGTATTGGTGTCATTCAAAGGGGATCCAGTGTCTGTCAGCCTGGGATGACATGCTCGACAAGCCACGTTGCTTCACTAGGGATGGCTTGCACCTGTCACCCCTGGGCTTTCGAATACTGGCTAAGGCTCTTGCCACCCCCATAGTGCCTTTTTTAGGCAAGGCTCAAAAGACAAACCCACCTCTATAGACAACACAAGGAAAAAGAAACTAAGGGTAATGCTGCTCAATGCCAGAAGTCTAAACCTCAAGATGCACGCACTCGAGGCTCTCCTCAGTATGGAGAATATCGATATCTGTGCAGTAACAGAAACCTGGTTCAAGGCTCCTGAGAGCACCCCAGCACTACCAGGTTATACCTCATACCATGCTTTTCGGCCCCAAAACTCGGACCAAACCACAAAAGGAGGGGGAGTATCCATATTCATCAAAGATACCCACACCTCCAGGTTAGTGGCACTGCACGAAGCATCAGAGACCATCCACGTGCAACTAACAGTGGGCAAAACTGCCTTTCAGTTTGTAGCCTGCTACAGACCACCCTCACAAACTCAGGAACTCCACTCGGCTTTCCTGAGAACACTGGAGAATATGAAGGTCTCTCCAAGCACCATTATATTGGGTGACTTCAACTACCTAAACATAGACTGGGAGAACTACTCAAGCCCCAACACCCTCGCCCAATGGTTCCTAGAATTTATAAACTCAAATGCTATGGAACAACTGGTCACCACTCCCACAAGAGGGGAAAACATATTGGACCTGATCATCACCAACATGGGGACTCTATGTTCCATACCAGAGGTATACCCCTCATTGGTAAGATCTGACCATAAATTAATCTCACTGGACATCCATGTCCCATCCCCACCCCCAGCCAAGGAAACCACGGTGAAGAACTCCTCAAAAGCAAACTTCATACTTCTCAAAACTGAGGTGGAATCCTTCAAAGCCCCCGGGCCAGTGGAAAATACGGCCCAAATCACAGAATCCTTTACAAATGCATTGTATGGACACCTACAGGAATGCATGGATCGTGCTATCCCAGATAAAACCAAGACTCACTCCTCCAAAAGCAGGAGACCTGTCTGGTGGACCGCGGCCATAAATAAGCTATACAACAGAAGGAGGAAGCTACTACATGATAGAGAAAAATCTCAAAAAGGGAAGGCATCTCTGATCAGTACTAGCAAGAAACTACGATCCCTCATAAAATCATCTAAGGCCAGCTTCGAAAGAAAAATTGCACAAGATGCTAAAGATAATCACAAGGCCTTCTTTAGTTATGTCAGGAACCTGGGCGACAACTCCCAGATATGCTCTGAGTTAGTTCAAAATGACAAAAAATACACTGAACCCACAGACATTGCCAACATCCTGGCAGACAGGTTCAGTGCAAACTTCTCCCCCCATTCCCCCCCAAAAGAGCAAATGTCTATCTCAATAGAGTGTAGCCTCCCTGACATCACAGATGCACAGGTGGCAGCTGCCCTCTCCAAAGCAAAAAACACAGCATCAATGGGACCGGACGGTGTCCCGGGCTGCGTCTTACATGAGCTCCAAGAAGAACTGAACCCTCACATAAAGTCACTGTTCAATCTCAGCCTTACTACAGGATATGTACCCAAGGAATGGTGTACAGCAACAGTGGTCCCGCTCCACAAAGGTGGTGCCACAACGGACCCCGGAAACTATTGCCCTATAAGCCTGACTAGCCTGGTCTGCAAAGCTATGGAGCATATCATCATGGAACTCATAAACAAAGACATTGGGAACCTCCAGACACTGGATCCTACCCAATTCGGCTTTGTTAAGGGCAGATCTTGCCTCTTGAACCTGGTTGACTTCTTCGAAATAGTCACCAAGGCCATAGATGAAGGGAAGGTAATCCACACAGCCTACCTGGACCTCGCAAAAGCCTTCAACACAATACCCCACTCGGGCATCATAAATAAGCTCACCAGCTTAAATATCAACCCCTATGTCACAAGATGGGTTGCAAACTGGCTCAGGGATAGAACCCACATGGTCAGAATTGCAGGTTCCATGTCAGACTCTAAATTAGTTACAAGTGGCGTCCCACAAGGCTCAGTCCTGGGACCTCTCTTGTTCGGTATATATTTCTCTGAGGTACAGGCTAACAAGGGAGGACTATGGCTGACCAAGTTCGCAGATGACTGCAAACTGGGTGCCATAATCGACTCTCCGACTGACACAAGCATCCTCCAAAAGGGTCTCACAGAGATGGATAACTGGTGCCAGAGCCATGGCCTAAAGCTAAATGCCAAAAAGTGCATAGTCATCCCCTTTGAGACAAACAAAGTGCCCACAAATTACCACGTAGGTGGTAACCCATTAAGTACGGAAGAAGTAATTAGGGATTTGGGGACCCAAGTAGACAGTAATCTCTCCTTTGACAATCACATTGCCAAAGTGGTTAGAAAGACCTTCTATATAGCCCTCCTTATCATGAACGGGTTCACATCTAGATCAAGAGAGGTCATTGTGCCCCTCTACTCATCAGTCATCAGGCCCATAATTGAATACAATGCCCCATTTGAGATGTACCTTACCCGACACCTGCAGCAACTGGAAAGACCCCAAAAGTACTTCACCAAGAGGATCATGGGACTCAAACAGATGCCCTATGCAGTTCAGCTAAAGAAACTCCAGCTCTGCTCAGTTGCTTACCACCTACTCAGAGGTGATCTGTACCTGATGTATAAAGCCATGCCCAACCCAGAATTAATGGACATGCTCCACCTCAGGAAATCCAAATCCCTTAGAGCTACACTCTCCAGGGACTTAAACCTCAGCACAGAAATAAATAGAACATGCTGGAGGGACAGATTCATATCCCAGAGGCTCCCCTCACTCTGGAACAGGGTCCCAATCCATGTTAGGCAGAGCCCCCCACTGACCCTCTTCAAGAGAAATCTTGACGAGTGGATGGGAGATCGTACGTTTACCCCTGGGATCTCTTCTGTGCCCCTGCTAGACAGAGGCACAGTAAATTAACCTTAAAAGAGCTATCTTCTGTGACCTACTATACAGATGCACAGTCAACTAATCTAAAAGGGTGGCAAAAGCCAAACACACTCTGGCTAGGCTTATAAATGCCCTAGGGCAGATAGCCTCGTATCAACCTTTGAACCTATGAACATTCCTGAAACTGCTTTGATCGACTAGTCAAAATGTCATCCTGGAAAGATGAATCTGTACCATCGAATCGGCAGCAAACTCGAAATACACTCCATTGACTCCCAGAGGTCAATGTATTCGACATAGCATGAGGTGATGGCAATCACCCATGTTATGCAGCTTACTGTACCATGACTTTCCACAGTCAATGGTACATGTATTTTACTGTTTTGCAGGAGAACAAACCCCCATGCACCCCCATGTGGGGGGCTGCTCCACCTTCACCCCTTCCAAATTATATATACCAACTCCAAGATCGCACTACACTGAGAAAATGAGTTAATTCCCTGCTCCTCATTGAGCTGAGATCTCTGTATGCAATGCTGGACTCAGAAAATCAAACTACACTACACCTTCACTGTAGTGTATCTGATGTTTTCTGTTTCAGCATTCTGCCTGTTGAAAACTGCCTTTCGACCACATGCCGGTTGGCTGAAGCAGTTTTGGGAATCTAATAGTAAACCCTATACACTTATACAAGTAATTGTACAGATTTTGTATAAGCTTCAGTGTGGTTACCACTTCCAATTGGGGTGGTGCTTGGAATGCATTTATACCTTCCCCTAGGAGGGTATAGTTTGCCTTGATGAAGTTTTTTTAGTCTTACTTCCCCTTTGTAAGTTCTGGTGATAGTGCCAGCTCAAAGGTGACTGATTTGTGGTCAGATTTAACTAATGAGGGCCCAACAGTTGAGGTGGTGCATCTGTTTGTCATGCTAGTGAGGACCAGATCTAGTATATTTGTTCCTGTTGTTGAGGTTTGAACAATTTGTTCCAGAGCATTTGAGTTAACAAAGTCAAGGACCTGTTGTGCTAATGTTTTAGGGCTGGAGTAGGTTTCTTATTTGATGGTGAGATAATTGACATCCCCCATAACCAGACTGTTTGGGAATATTTGGATTGCCTGCAGTTTGGTCAAATAGGCTTCATGCATGTCATGACCCATGGAGGGGGAGCTATAACAGGCTATGACTTGAATGGGGGTCTTACCCACAGTAATCTGAACTCAGAGTAACTCCATGGAGTTGTCCAGCCTGACTAGATGGGAGGCAAACTTATCTCTAATATAGATAGAAACACCACCTCATTTGGTTCTCACGTGTTCATTTTGTGGTCTGAAGGTGTGGAAGGCATTGTAGTCTTGCAAGGCTGGGGTACTCTGTAAGGCCTTGAACCAGGTTTCTTCCAGTGATAGAAGTGCTTCCAGGTTGTGCAATATTTGGCTTAAGATCCTAGAGTTTAGCAGTATGACCCTTATTTTTTATGACTGGCAAATTTAACATCAATAAGTTTGTTTTTGAGACCTTGCCTAAAAAAGGCACTATTGGGGAGGTAAGAGCCTTTGCCATCAGCTGAGAGCCTATTGGTGCCAGGTGCAAACCATCTCTGGAAAAGCAGTGAGGTTTGTCAACCATGATTTCCCAGGCTGACAGAAACTGGATCTCCTCTGAATGGCACCAAAAACTAAGCCAATTATTGAAATCAATATTTTTTTGGTTATACTGTGGCATCATTCTGGGTGACGGTAGTGTGCTGCTCAAGGCTAGGGACATACCTGCCTGGGACACATACTCAGAGAGCTCAACCATGTCTCTCTTCATATAGTCCAGTGAGGTACATCTCAGGTTGTTCACTCCAACACGAGCCATGACAGAGTCATAATGGTACTTGTTGCTGAGAGACCTGAGTGCATGTGTGATCTGATGAATCCCAGAACTGGACAGGCAGCTGACTGTGACTCTATCCTTGCTCAGCCTGGTGACTGGAACATCTGTGTGTCACACTATGGAGTCTCCATTGACAAGAATATTTGGTTTTTGAGTGTTATGCCTTAAGGGCTTGGAAGGTGAGACACTGGTGTTGCTGTGTGTCTTGGATGCTGTGGGAACTGTGTTAGTTGTATCACTCTTGTGTTTTGGAGGTCTCTGGTGTCTTAATAGGTTTTTTGAGAGAACCTCCATGTATGTTGATTTATGTGTTAGATGTGTACTGTGTGTATGAGTAGTGGTACTATGTGTATGAGAAGTGGTAGGTGAGTTGACAACCTCTTCTGTGTTACTGTTTTGAGTGCAAAAGAGTAGGGATTCAATATTATTGGTGTAAATACATCTCTCGCACTCTGTACTAGAGTGTGTTATTAGTAGAGGGTTGCCAGTGTACATGAGGCAGTTGCTACACTGCCTTAAGAGACCCAAGTCAACAAGGCTGGCAGAAGAAACAAGGGTAGTCCAACTGTCCATAATGCTAGGTTTAAGAACTGTTACCAGAAAGGAGGGCTTTTCAGGACTGATCAAGGGGACACTCAATGGATGGATATTTCTGCCATTTTTTTTGGTGGTTTAATAGGTCACGGTTCCCTAGCAGTATTTCTTAGACTGGAAAAGTACTAAGGATGAGGGCTACACTAATGTACTACAGCTGTAGCTATGGGAAAAATTCTCAAATTTATCTGTCCGGCTATGGTGCACAATTGCGCAGCAGTGCACTGTGCTGTGCAACACACAAACAAGCAGAAACTTGCTCAAATGCAGGGATTAAATACCAGAAGTAAAAACTTAAAAACAAACTTTAAAAGGTTCAAAAGGACCAATGAGAATGTTTACTCCAAGCCCTAGACCAACCACCCTTTCCAGACAGGTTCCAATCAGCACACTTCTCTCAGTAGAGTGCAGAAGGGCCCCTTCCAATCAAAGATGGCTTAGAAAATGTGCTCAGAGCAAACATTCACTACAAACAGACCCAGATGCAGCAAGCCTGTATCTGGACTATGTTACAGCTACTAGCTACCCTAGTTTCAGCAGGGAACACTAGAGAATATTTAACACAGCAGAAAAATAGCAGTGAGACACTAAAAAAAAATTTAAACAGCAGGAAACAACAGGGACTCTAAAGAATGTTGCAAACAAATCAGTTATTTTAACACTGCTTGGTGGAAAAACCAGAACAAGTAGAACAGATTGCTTTGGAACAGTGAAAGGTACCAGCAAATACTTAACAGGCAGTGAAAACAGCAAAAACAGCTTTGCAAACAGAAGACCACACACCCCCCAGTGCCCCTACAAGGGCCGCACATAGTCACGTACACCATTACAATGTCCCTGTCCTTGAATCTGTCAAGGATTTCCTGATTATTCAAATTATAATGAGTAATTATCTGTCTATATCTCTGCTTTCTTGGCTGGCAGATGACGACTGTGAATTGCAAACAGGTAGAACTTATTAGTGTACATGGATTTACATAATTTATTGTTTACATTTCATTATTACCTCATTTGCTTAAGTTCATTCATTCATTGTGCTTTAGCATAACTGGCCTCTATGAATCACACCTTTGTTGCAGAAACACACAAACAGAGTATATAGCTTTTATGTATTTGCATGACTGTGAACACCATACAATTTTTCGATATAATGATACTGAAAGAAAATGAGCATATACTGTTTTCAGTTACTTAAACTAGGTACAAACTGGATTGTACAGTTGTTAAGCCAAAATCAATAAGGTAGTTAAGGTATTTAGAGAGACCATTGATGGCTCTGGAGGAATCAGTCTCTTTGCACATGCATTTATAATGACAATTCCTTTGAGCTTATTAACAATCACTAGTAACTGATCAGAATTCCAGACTCCAGTTGAAAAGATCACATATATTGATGGAGTAGTTACAAAGCATCATATTAGCAATAATTATTTTTGAATAACCTTTTGCACATTTTTGTTTAATTTGTTTAATTTTGTTAAAAATCATTGTTTGATTGGTTTAAATGTTTTTGTTTAATTTTTCAGAATGTAAAATTATTGTTCTTAAAATGTTTTGTAATAATTTGGAGCTTTTCTCCCAGGGACTCCACTGAAAATGAGCTTCTACCCAGTTGGACTTTCCCAGTAATCAAATGTCAATTAATCAATCACTCAATCAACAAATAAATAAATAAACAAATAAATAAATAAATAAATACTTTTTTTGCATGTGATTCTGTAGTCAGTTCTATTCCATTAAAATATCACAGCTGAAGGGTAAGCCGTTTTAAAGTGAATATCTTTTTGGGCTAATTTCTGAATGTCTAGAACCAGTTTCATTCTCATTTGCCTTACTTCCTGCAGTAAATCTGGGTCAATTTCATTCTTAAAGACATCCCATGATATAGTGCCTAGCTTCCTTACTGACAGCTGCACTTAATGTATGTCAGCTGTACTTAATTTCACAAGCACTGCACACAGTGCTAGGCCATGCTAATGTGTAGAATACAGTGATCTATGGACACAACAACATATCCATTAAGAGCTGAAGGTGGGCCTGCCGCTTGAGCAAATATGTCATTAATTCCTCAGTTCTCTTGGCTATATTTTCCACATAATCCATGGATAATAATTATGTGGTCTCTTATGTCATCTCCTTTCCAGTGACAGAGCCACTGCTTTAAGCAGTGCAAAGGTTAACTATACTTATCTTCCAAAGCAGGCAGTCTAGATTTGAATTCACTACAATGATTTTCAAGGGCAGTTTTTGCAGAGCAAGCCATACCTACAGCTAGTACAAAGGACCAAACTTAACTTTTTGCCATTACAGTGTATGATTCCAACAATGATCAGAGCATAATGTTAGAAAGCATTAAATTGGGTAAGGATTCAAAGAAAAAAACACATCCAGTTTAAAGCAATAAGTCAACATAGCAGATGATCCCAACAAAATTCTAAACTTTCTGTCACGTTGAAACAGAAAACCTCAGAATCTGAGCAGCAGTAGGTGGATGTTGAGAGGGGGAAATGTAACATTAAGAAATACTTTATTAATGTAATTAAAGAGGGTGAAATAGCACATTATCAGAGTTCTAAACCTATTTTTGTCAGGGTAAGACAACAACCACAAATAATGGGAGGTTGGCAGTTCAGCTCAGGGGAATTATGACTCTGAGCTGTTAATGAGTAGTTTCCTGTAACCAAGAGTACAGAGTTTGATTTCTACCATCTCCATTTGCTTATTGTGTGACTCTGAGCAAGTCACTTAACCAGAAAGTGCTACCAGGTCAGCCCTAAAAAGGGCCATTTGTGTCCAGTGGGCTTATTCATTTAATAAATGAAAAAAAAATAATAATAAAAGGAAGACTGTTGAGAACAATTAATTGTAAGTAAGAAAAAAAGTAAACTATTGTTACGTGAAAGTGTTATAAAGAGGAGAATAGAAGTGTCATGCAGCCTGAAAATGTTGCAGATCAGGGAGTAAAAATATCTATAAGAACTAAAGAGTAGAGATCACTCACTGAAAGGTTCATCTTCAGTCACTCTAAAACAAAGGGTAGTATATACTGAGGCACAAGAAAACCCTGCTAATATTCCTGATGAGCTAAAATACAGGAACACTATACAGAATAAAGAGAGCTCTGCTCATCTGGTTTGAGTAGGAAAGGAACAAGAAACTTTGAATAAGCCAGAGATATTAACTGACTGTAAGGAATTCTGGTATGGGGTGCCTGCTTTAGGAGTAGTTAGACACTGAGAGTCCAGTGTCTGCAATGATGGGAGGAGGCAGTACCTTTTACCTTATCATATGCTGATTTCAAGGAAACTCTATAGAGCTGTCTGCCCTTCAGTTAAGACACTTAGATTTTCAAAATCTCAATGAGAAGATGACAGTTTACGCATAGAAAGGGAAATATACTAGAGTTGTAGCAGTAGAAGCTGAAAGGATGTTCCTAATGTTTACCCATACTTTGATTTGCAAACTGACATATTGTACAGTGTAAATAAGGACAAAAAAAGAGTATACATTATTAGTATTCAAGCCTTTTAGAAACTTATTGATGAGATAGCATGTGGCTATATACTAGTGAATACATAGAAGGAACCTATCAAAATTTTGCTCACCAGGATTAATGAAAGAAGTTGGGAACTCAAGCTAATATACTGAATACTAGAAGTCAGAGCAAATCTAGGCTTTAAAACTCTTCTGATTTCAGTGTCTGTCATGGGTGTTGCCATTTGATCACGTTCTTTGTTGGGTCATTTGTAAAATCCATCAATTGGTTTTAATGCATTTTAGTTGTTTTGGACTATGCAGCTAAGTGCCCTGCAGTTACCCCAGGATGTAAAGCTAATGGTAAGATCTTATTATTTTATGGAGTAGTATAGTGGAATATTCATTTCTGCACATCTCTTGCAAAATACATGAGGAATGAAATTTTTCTATTTGACAAATGATTGTTCATGTTGGAGGAGAAATTATTTCTAAAGGCATGAAAGGTGGGAATACTGCATGTATTAGAATGTTTCCTCAGTACTTCTTCAATCACACAGCTGTACTGATGAAATATATTTTGACAGATTTTTTTAGAAAATGCTAGCATAAGAGAGTGTTATAGTTCAGATTTCCAATGTTGCAGTGATGTAAGTGCCTAACATACGCTAGTGAGGCCAGAAGCAGATGTAATACTTATATGGAAAAGGAAAAACATAGACTTGAGTATCTATATTGGAATGTGATATTTACAATATCAGTGTGTTCACATGAAGAATGGATGACAAGCCACAAAATATGCTACCACTGTTTGTATTTTTTTAATAAAAAGTTAAGAGTTGTGCCTTACTCAGTGAATCTGATATAACAGCTACTGCCCAAGCATACATGCTGCACTACAAATAAAAAATGTGCTGTTTGACCATTCACTTTGTTTTTTTTTTTTTTTTTTGCTTATCTAAGAAGGTATTCAGTGGGGATAACTGTTTTTCTTCACTGACAGTAGGGATACCCAAGGAAATACTCACTGACCAGTAGATTCCATTTCTCTACAGAATAATTAGTACTTTAAGGCTAACCAATTAAAAATGCAGCATACTATCACAAGACAAATGCCAACCAATTAAAAATGCAGCATACTATCACTAGGCAGATGGCTTAATGGAGTGTTTTAAATGAACATTAAAATCCATGTTGAAAAAATATCGAGGAAGATAAAAACTGGGACTAGTTACTTACTGCCTTACCTCCTGTGTGCCATTAGAAAGGCACCACAAATATTGGCAGAGGTTATGGTTTTAAGTTTTCACCAACTTAAAAGATAGGCTGAAAGTAGTGAAATCCATAGTCTGGGAACACATGGAAGTAGCCCAGGCTACACAGGACATATGATAGAAATGCAAGGACCATAAATGTAAGCTAGGAAGCCAGGTCTATGTTCAGTGATCAAAAGGAATGTTCATCGAATGGCTGCTCATCACACATAGACCCTTGAAATGTCTCTTCATCGAAAGGCCAAGTGATCGTACAGAATTTCAGTATGAAGGGACCCTAACGTAGTAACTAGTTATTGGCAATGAAAGGATAATGAAACTTATAACTTTCCCCCCTGTAGTGTGATCTCGGAGTTGGTATATTTAATTAGTGGGGGGTGGGGGGCACACCCTTCCACAAGAGCAGGATTCTGTGAACACCTGACTTTCATTATGTAGGGGACAGTGCCCCCATCTGCTAATTATATATACCAGCTCCGAGGTCAGACTACAGTAGGGAAGGGCAGGTTTCCTTATCCCTTCATTACTGATAACTACATACTACGTTCATTTCCCTTCATGTTGGCCAACTATGATCGTCCAAAGAAATTCTGTACGATCATTTGGCCTTTCGATGAAGGGACATTTCAAGGGTCTATGTACAATGAATGGCTGTTTGATGAACGTTCCTTTCGATCACTAAACATAGACCCAGGAAACCAGGTGCTAGTTTTTGGTCCCCTCAGCAGAAATCAAACCTTTGCCCAAATCCCAGTCGGTTTGAAGTAATATAAAAACTAAATGAGGCAAACTACAGAGTTTGGCAGACGTGTAAAAGAAGAACAGAACAGATATACTATATTACTGCTCTGAAAGCAATACAAGGAAGTCAAACCTCTGCAGTTAGTTTAGCAGCAAAGGTTAGTAACTTTAATGAAGAACAAAACCTGACCTCTGTATCTACAATTTAGGTGGATGATGCACTATCTAATCCTCAGATGCAAGAAATTAAGGAGTTTATCTTCAAGAAGATAGAAGTGTTTTCACAGCTGCAAAGCAGAACAAACTTGATTCAGCACCATATTCATATCACTTCATAAGAAACATTTAGCATAAAACCTTACAGAATACATAAGTCAAAAAGAAAGGTATTACAAGCTTAAGATGGGAGTTACAGAAGACTAAAACAGTGTGTGGAGCAACCCTATATATCAGTCCTAAAACATGAAGGAACCATCAGTTTCTGAAATGATTTTGAAAAGCTGAACAGCATCTCAAAATTTGATAGTTAACTCATGTATAGGTCAGATGAACTCACAGAATGGTTCGGGAGGGCAAGGTTCCTGTCTACACTAAACATATCCAAGAGGTACTGGCAAATCTCTCTAATAACTAAAACTAAACAAAACAAAACAAAAAAAAAAACAACTCAACAGTTGATGGATCATTTCGATAAACTATCATCCCTTTTTCGCTACACGGCACCACTGTCAACTTTCAGTTGCTCATGGACTTTCCTAAAACTCCAAGGCCAGCATGGTGCCGCTGTAATTTTTCAGTGACTCATGGATTGAGTCCTAAAGCTCAATGGCCAGCATGGTGCCCTATAACATTTCAGGGACTCATGGACTGAGTCATAAAGTCCACTGGACAGCATGGTGACCCTTTAACCTTTCAGTGACTCATGGACTGAGTCTAAAAGCACACTGGCTATCATTGTGCCCCTTTAACCTGTAAGTAACTTGTGAATTGAGTCTTCACACACCATTGCCAGTATGGTGCCCCTTCAACCTGTAAGTAACTTGTAGATTGAGCCCAAAAGCACTATGGCCAGCATGGTGCCCCTTTAACCTGTAAGTAACTCATGGATTGAGTCCTAAAGTACCATGGCCAGCATGGTGCCCTTTAATCTGTAAGTAACTCGTGGAGTGAGTCCTAAAGCACCATGGCCAGCATGGTGCCCCTTTGACCTGTAAGTAACTCATGGATTGAGTCCTAAAGCACCATGGCCAGCATGGTGCCCCTTTAACCTGTAAGTAACTTGTGGATTGAGTCCTAAAGTACCATGGCCAGCATGGTGCCCCTTTAACCTGTAAGTAACTCCTGGCTTGAGTCCTAAAGCATCATGGCCAGCATGGTGCCCATTTAACCTGTAAGTAACTCGTGGATTGAGTCCTAAAGCACCATGGCCAGCATGGTGCCCATTTAACCTGTAAGTAACTTGTGGATTGAGTCCTAAAGCACCATGGCCAGCATGGTGCCCATTTAACCTGTAAGTAACTTGTGGATTGAGTCCTAAAGCACCATGGCCAGCATGGTGCCCCTTTAACCTGTAAGTAACTTGTGGATTGAGTCCTAAAGCACCATGGCCAGCATGGTGCCCCTTTAACCTGTAAGTAACTCGTGGATTGAGTCCTAAAGCACCATGGCCAGCACGGTGCCCATTTAACCAGTAAGTAACTCGTGAATTGAGTCCTAAAGCACCATGGCCAGCATGGTGCCCCTTTAACCTGTAAGTAACTCGTGGATTGAGTCCTAAAGCACCATGGCCAGCATGGTGCCCCTTTAACCTGTAAGTAACTCGTGGATTGAGTCCTAAAGCACCATGGCCAGCATGGTGCCCCTTTAACCTGTAAGTAACTCATGGATTGAGTCCTAAAGCACCATGGCCAGCATGGTGCCCCTTTAACCTGTAAGTAACTCATGGATTGAGTCCTAAAGCACAATGGCCAGCATGGTGCCCCTTTAACCTGTAAGTAACTCATGGATAGAGTCCTAAAGCACCATGGCCAGCACAGTGCCCATTTAACCTGTAAGTAACTCGTGGATTGAGTCCTAAAGCACCATGGCCAGCATGGTGCCCTTTAATCTGTAAGTAACTCGTGGATTGAGTCCTAAAGCACCATGGCCAGCATGATGCCCCCTTAACCTGTAAGTAACTCTTGGATTGAGTCCTAAAGCACCATGGCCAGCATGGTGCCCCTTTAGCCTGTAAGTAACTCATGGATTGAGTCCTAATGCACCATTGCCAGCATGGTGCCCATTTAACCTGTAAGTAACTTGTGGATTGAGTCCTAAAGCACCATGGCCAGCATGGTGCCCCTTTAGCCTGTAAGTAACTCATGGATTGAGTCCTAATGCACCATGGCCAGCATGGTGCCCATTTAACCTGTAAGTAACTCATGGATTGAGTGCTAAAGTACCATGGCCAGCATGGTGCCCCTTTAACCTCTAAGTAACTCGTAGATTGAGTCTTAAAGCACCATGACCAGCATGGTGCCCCTTTAACCTGTAAGTAACTCGTGGATTGAGTCCTAAAGCACCATGGCCAGCATGGTGCCCCTTTAACCTGTAAGTAACTTGTGGATTGAGTCCTAAAGCACCATGGCCAGCATGGTGCCCCTTTAACCTGTAAGTAACTCGTGGATTGAGTCCTAAAGCACCATGGCCAGCATGGTGCCCATTTAACCTGTAAGTAACTCATGGATTGAGTCCTAAAGCACCATGGCCAGCATGGTGCCCCTTTAACCTGTAAGTAACTCATGGATTGAGTCCTAAAGCACCATGGCCAGCATGGTGCCCTTTAATCTGTAAGTAACTCATGGATTGAGTCCTAAAGCACCATGGCCAGCACAGTGCCCATTTAACCTGTAAGTAACTCGTGGATTGAGTCCTAAAGCACCATGGCCAGCACGGTGCCCATTTAACCTGTAAGTAACTCGTGGATTGGGTACTAAAGCACCATGGCCAGCACAGTGCCCATTTAACCTGTAAGTAACTCATGGATTGAGTCCTAAAGCACCATGGCCAGCATGGTGCCCCTTTAACCTGTAAGTAACTCATGGATTGAGTCCTAAAGCACCATGGCCAGCACGGTGCCCCTTTAACCTGTAAGTAACTTGTGGATTGAGTCCTAAAGCACCATGGCCAGCATGGTGCCCCTTTAACCTGTAAATAACTCATGGATTGAGTCCTAAAGCACCATTGCCAGCATGGTGCCCATTTAACCTGTAAGTAACTCATGGATTGAGTCCTAAAGCACCATGGCCAGCATGGTGCCCCTTTAACCTGTAAGTAACTCATGGATTGAGTCCTAAAGCACCATGGCCAGCATGGTGCCCATTTAACCTGTAAGTAACTCATGGATTGAGTCCTAAAGCACCATGGCCAGCATGGTGCCCCTTTAACCTGTAAGTAACTCATGGATTGAGTCCTAAAGCACCATGACCAGCACGGTGCCCATTTAACCTGTAAGTAACTCATGGATTGAGTCCTAAAGCACCATGGCCAGCATGGTGCCCATTTAACCTGTAAGTAACTTGTGGATTGAGTCCTAAAGCACCATGGCCAGCATGGTGCCCCTTTAACCTGTAAGTAACTCATGGATTGAGTCCTAAAGCACCATGGCCAGCATGGTGCCCCTTTAACCTGTAAGTAACTCATGGATTGAGTCCTAAAGCACCATTGCCAGCATGGTGCCCATTTAACCTGTAAGTAACTTGTGGATTGAGTCCTAAAGTACCATGGCCAGCATGGTGCCCCTTTAACCTGTAAGTAACTCATGGATTGAGTCCTAAAGCACCATGGCCAGCATGGTGCCCATTTAACCTGTAAGTAACTCATGGATTGAGTCCTAAAGCACCATGGCCAGCACAGTGCCCATTTAACCTGTAAGTAACTCGTGGATTGAGTCCTGAACCACCATGGCCAGTATGATGTCCATTTAACCTGTAAGTAACTCGTGGATTGAGTCCTAAAGCACCATGGCCAGCATGGTGCCCCTTTAACCTGTAAGTAACTCATGGATTGAGTCCTAAAGCACCATGGCCAGCATGGTGCCCATTTAACCTGTAAGTAACTCGTGGATTGAGTCCTAAAGCACCATGGCCAGCATGGTGCCCATTTAACCTGTAAGTAACTTGTGGATTGAGTCCTAAAGCACCATGGCCAGCATGGTGCCCATTTAACCTGTAAGTAACTCATGGATTGAGTCCTAAAGCACCATGGCCAGCACGGTGCCCATTTAACCTGTAAGTAACTCATAGATTGAGTCCTAAAGCACCATGGCCAGCATGGTGCCCATTTAACCTGTAAGTAACTTGTGGACTGAGTCCTAAAGCACCATGGCCAGCACGGTGCTCCTTTAACCTGTAAGTAACTTGTGGATTGAGTCCTAAAGCACCATGGCCAGCACAGTGCCCATTTAACCTGTAAGTAACTCATGGATTGAGTCCTAAAGCACCATGGCCAGCACAGTGCCCATTTAACCTGTAAGTAACTCATGGACTGAGTCCTAAAGCACCATGGCCAGCACGGTGCCCCTTTAACCTGTAAGTAACTCGTGGATTGAGTCCTAAAGCACCATGGCCAGCATGGTGCCCCTTTAACCTGTAAGTAACTTGTGGATTGAGTCCTAAAGCACCATGGCCAGCATGGTGCCCCTTTAACCTGTAAATAACTCATGGATTGAGTCCTAAAGCACCATTGCCAGCATGGTGCCCATTTAACCTGTAAGTAACTTGTGGATTGAGTCCTAAAGTACCATGGCCAGCATGGTGCCCCTTTAACCTGTAAGTAACTCGTGGATTGAGTCCTAAAGCACCATGGCCAGCACAGTGCCCATTTAACCTGTAAGTAACTTGTGGATTGAGTCCTAAAGCACCATGGCCAGCACGGTGCCCATTTAACCTGTAAGTAACTCATGGATTGAGTCCTAAAGCACCATGGCCAGCACGGTGCCGATTTAACCTGTAAGTAACTTGTGAATTGAGTCCTAAAGCACCATGGCTAGCATGGGGCCCCTTTAAGCTGTAAGTAACTCATGGATTGAGTCCTAAAGCACCATGGCCAGCATGGTGCCCCTTTAACCTGTAAGTAACTCATGGATTGAGTCCTAAAGCACAATGGCCAGCATGGTGCCCCTTTAACCTGTAAGTAACTCATGGATAGAGTCCTAAAGCACCATGGCCAGCACAGTGCCCATTTAACCTGTAAGTAACTCGTGGATTGAGTCCTAAAGCACCATGGCCAGCATGGTGCCCTTTAATCTGTAAGTAACTCGTGGATTGAGTCCTAAAGCACCATGGCCAGCATGGTGCCCCTTTAGCCTGTAAGTAACTCATGGATTGAGTCCTAATGCACCATGGCCAGCATGGTGCCCATTTAACCTGAAAGTAACTCATGGATTGAGCCCTAAAGCACCATGGCCAGCATGGTGCCCCTTTAACCTGTAAGTAACTCGTGGATTGAGTCCTAAACCACCATGGCCAGTACGATGCCCATTTAACCTGTAAGTAACTCGTGGATTGAGTCCTAAAGTACCATAGCCAGCATGGTGCCCCTTTAACCTGTAAGTAACTCGTGGATTGAGTCCTAAGGCACCATGGCCAGCACAGTGCCCATTTATCCTGTAAGTAACGTGTGGATTGAGTCCTAAAGGACCATGGCCAGCATGGTGCCCATTTAACCTGTAAGTAACTCGTGGATTGAGTCCTAAAGCACCATGGCCAGCATGGTGCCCATTTAACCTGTAAGTAACTCGTGGATTGAGTCCTAAAGCACCATGGCCAGCATGGTGCCCATTTAACCTGTAAGTAACTCGTGGATTGAGTCCTAAAGCACCATGGCCAGCATGGTGCCCATTTAACCTGTAAGTAACTCGTGGATTGAGTCCTAAAGCACCATGGCCAGCATGGTGCCCCTTTAACCTGTAAGTAACTCATGGATTGAGTCCTAAAGCACCATGGCCAGCATGGTGCCCCTTTAACCTGTAAGTAACTTGTGGATTGAGTCCTAAAGCACCATGGCCAGCATGGTGCCCCTTTAACCTGTAAGTAACTCATGGATTGAGTCCTAAAGCACCATGGCCAGCATGGTGCCCATTTAACCTGTAAGTAACTCATGGATTGAGTCCTAAAGCACCATGGCCAGCATGGTGCCCTTTAATCTGTAAGTAACTCGTGGATTGAGTCCTAAAGCACCATGGCCAGCATGGTGCCCATTTAACCTGTAAGTAACTCGTGGATTGAGTCCTAAAGCACCATGGCCAGCATGGTGCCCTTTAATCTGTAAGTAACTCGTGGATTGAGTACTAAAGCACCATGGCCAGCATGGTGCCCCTTTAACCTGTAAGTACCTCCTGGATTGAGTCCTAAAGCACCATAGCCAGCATGGTGCCCCTTTAACCTGTAAATAACTCGTGGATTGAATCCTAAAGCACCATGGCCAGCACGGTGCCCTTTTAACCTGTAAGTAACTCATAGATTGAGTCCTAAAGTACCATGGCCAGCATGGTGCCCCTTTAACCTGTAAGTAACTCGTGGATTGAGTCCTAAAGCACCATGGCCAGCATGGTGCCCATTTAACCTGTAAGTAACTCATGGATTGAGTCCTAAAGCACCATGGCCAGCATGGTGCCCCTTTAACCTGTAAGTAACTCGTGGATTGAGTCCTAAAGCACCATGGCCAGCATGGTGCCCATTTATCCTGTAAGTAACTCGTGGATTGAGTCCTAAAGCACCATGGCCAGCATGGTGCCCATTTAACCTGTAAGTAACTTGTGGATTGAGTCCTAAAGCACCATGGCCAGCATGGTGCCCATTTAACCTGTAAGTAACTTGTGGATTGAGTCCTAAAGCACCATGGCCAGCACGGTGCCCATTTAACGTGTAAGTAACTCATGGATTGAGTCCTAAAGCACCATGGTGAGCACGGTGCCCATTTAACCTGTAAGTAACTCAGAGATTGAGTCCTAAAGCACCATGGCCAGCATGGTGCCCCTTTAACCTGTAAGTAACTTGTGGATTGAGTCCTAAAGCACCATGGCCAGCATGGTGCCCCTTTAACCTGTAAGTAACTCATGGATTGAGTCCTAAAGCACCATGGCCAGCACAGTGCCCATTTAACCTGTAAGTAACTCGTGGATTGAGTCCTAAAGCACCATGGCCAGCATGGTGCCCTTTAATCTGTAAGTAACTCATGGATTGAGTCCTAAAGCACCATGGCCAGCATGATGCCCATTTAACCTGTAAGTAACTTGTGGATTGAGTCCTAAAGTACCATGGCCAGCATGGTGCCCCTTTAACCTGTAAGTAACTCGTGGATTGAGTCCTAAAGCATCATGGCCATCATGGTGCCCATTTAACCTGTAAGTAACTTGTGGATTGAGTCCTAAAGCACCATGGCCAGCACGGTGCCCATTTAACCTGTAAGTAACTCGTGGATTGAGTCCTAAAGCACCATGGCCAGCACGGTGCCGATTTAACCTGTAAGTAACTTGTGAATTGAGTCCTAAAGCACCATGGCTAGCATGGGGCCCCTTTAAGCTGTAAGTAACTCATGGATTGAGTCCTAAAGCACCATGGCCAGCATGGTGCCCCTTTAACCTGTAAGTAACTCATGGATTGAGTCCTAAAGCACCATGGCCAGCATGGTGCCCCTTTAACCTGTAAGTAACTCATGGATTGAGTCCTAAAGCACAATGGCCAGCATCGTGCCCCTTTAACCTGTAAGTAACTCGTGGATTGAGTCCTAAAGCACCATGGCCAGCATGGTGCCCCTTTAACCTGTAAGTAACTCGTGGATTGAGTCCTAAAGCACCATGGCCAGCATGGTGCCCCTTTAACCTGTAAGTAACTCATGGATTGAGTCCTAAAGCACCATGGCCAGCATGGTGCCCATTTAACCTGTAAGTAACTCATGGGTTGATCCCTAAGGCACCATGGCCAGCATGGTGCCCATTTAACCTGTAAGTAACTCGTGGATTGAGTCCTAAAGCACCATGGCCAGCATGGTGCCCATTTAACCTGTAAGTAACTCGTGGATTGAGTCCTAAAGCACCATGGCCAGCATGGTGCCCATTTAACTTGTAAGTAACTCGTGGATTGAGTCCTAAAGCACCATGGCCAGCATGGTGCCTGCCCATTTAACCTGTAAGTAACTCGTGGATTGAGTCCTAAAGCACCATGGCCAGCATGGTGCCTTTTTAACCTGTAAGTAACTCATGGATTGAGTCCTAAAGCACCATGGCCAGCATGGTGCCCATTTAGCATGTAAGTAACTCGTGGATTGAGTCCTAAAGCACCATGGCCAGCATGGTGCCCCTTTAACCTGTAAGCAACTCGTGGATTGAATCCTAAAGCACCATGGCCAGCACGGTGCCCATTTAACCTGTAAGTAACTCGTGGATTGAGTCCTAAAGCACCATGGCCAGCATGGTGACCATTTAACCTGTAAGTAACTTGTGGATTGAGTCCTAAAGCACCATGGCCAGCATGGTGCCCATTTAACTTGTAAGTAACTCATGGATTGAGTGCTAAAGTACCATGGCCAGCATGGTGCCCCTTTAACCTGTAAATAACTCATGGATTGAGTCCTAAAGCACCATGGTGAGCACGGTGCCCATTTAACCTGTAAGTAACTCAGAGATTGAGTCCTAAAGCACCATGGCCAGCATGGTGCCCCTTTAACCTGTAAGTAACTTGTGGATTGAGTCCTAAAGCACCATGGCCAGCATGGTGCCCCTTTAACCTGTAAGTAACTCATGGATTGAGTCCTAAAGCACCATGGCCAGCATGGTGCTCATTTAACCTGTAAGTAACTCATGGCTTGAGTCCTAAAGCACCATGGCCAGCATGGTGCCCATTTAACCTGTAAGTAACTCGTGGATTGAGTCCTAAAGCACCATGGCCAGCATGGTGCCCATTTAACCTGTAAGTAACTCGTGGATTGAATCCTAAAGCACCATGGCCAGCACGGTGCCCATTTAACCTGTAAGTAACTCATAGATTGAGTCCTAAAGCACCATGGCCAGCATGGTGCCCCTTTAACCTGTAAGTAACTCATGGATTGAGTCCTAAAGCACCATGGCCAGCATGGTGCCCCTTTAACCTGTAAGTAACTCATGGATTGAGTCCTAAAGCACCATGGCCAGCATGGTGCCCATTTAACCTGTAAGTAACTCGTGGATTGAGTCCTAAAGCACCATGGCCAGCATGGTGCCCTTTAATCTGTAAGTAACTCGTGGATTGAGTCCTAAAGCACCACTGCCAGCATGGTGCCCATTTAACCTGTAAGTAACTCATGGATTGAGTCCTAAAGCACCATGGCCAGCATGGTGCCCATTTAACCTGTAAGTAACTCGTGGATTGAGTCCTAAAGCACCATGGCCAGCATGGTGCCCCTTTAGCCTGTAAGTAACTCATGGATTGAGCCCTAAAGCACCATGGCCAGCATGGTGCCCCTTTAACCTGTAAGTAACTCGTGGATTGAGTCCTAAACCACCATGGCCAGTACGATGCCCATTTAACCTGTAAGTAACTCGTGGATTGAGTCCTAAAGTACCATAGCCAGCATGGTGCCCCTTTAACCTGTAAGTAACTCGTGGATTGAGTCCTAAGGCACCATGGCCAGCACAGTGCCCATTTATCCTGTAAGTAATGTGTGGATTGAGTCCTAAAGGACCATGGCCAGCATGGTGTCTTTTTAACCTGTAAGTAACTCGTGGATTGAGTCCTAAAGCACCATGGCCAACATGGTGCCCATTTAACCTGTAAGTAACTCGTGGATTGAGTCCTAAAGCACCATGGCAAGCATGGTGACCATTTAGCATGTAAGTAAATCGTGGATTGAGTCCTAAAGCACCATGGCCAGCATGGTGCCCCTTTAACCTGTAAGCAACTCATGGATTGAGTCCTAAAGCACCATGGCCAGCATGGTGACCATTTAACCTGTAAGCAACTCGTGGATTGAGTCCTAAAGCACCATGGCCAGCATGGTGCCCTTTAACCTGTAAGTAACTTGTGGATTGAGTCCTAAAGCACCATGGCCAGCATGGTGCCCCTTTAACCTGTAAGCAACTCGTGGATTGAGTCCTAAAGCACCATGGCCAGCACGGTGCCCCTTTAACCTGTAAGTAACTCATGGATTGAGTCCTAAACCACCATGGCAAGTACGATGCCCATTTAACCTGTAAGTAACTCGTGGATTGAGTCCTAAAGCACCATGGCCAGCATCAGCATGGTGCCCATTTAACCTGTAAGTAACTCGTGGATTGAGTCCTAAAGCACCATAGCCAGCATGGTGCCCCTTTAACCTGTAAGTAACTCGTGGATTGAGTCCTAAGGCACCATGGCCAGCATGGTGCCCATTTAACCTGTAAGTAACTCATGGATTGAGTCCTAAAGCACCATGGCCAACATGGTGCCCATTTAACCTGTAAGTAACTCGTGGATTGAGTCCTAAAGCACCATGGCAAGCATGGTGACCATTTAACCTGTAAGTAACTCGTGGATTGAGTCCTAAAGCACCATGGCCAGCATGGTGCCGATTTAACCTGTAAGTAACTCGTGGATTGAGTCCTAAAGCACCATGGCCAGCATGGTGCCCCTTTAACCTGTAAGTAACTCGTGGATTGAATCCTAAAGCACCATGGCCAGCATGGTGCCCCTTTAACCTGTAAGTAACTCATGGATTGAGTCCTAAAGCACCATGGCCAGCATGGTGCCCCTTTAACCTGTAAATAACTCATGGATTGAGTCCTAAAGCACCATGGTGAGCACGGTGCCCATTTAACCTGTAAGTAACTCGTGGATTGAGTCCTAAAGCACCATGGCCAGCACGGTGCCCTTTTAACCTGTAAGTAACTCATGGATTGAGTCCTAAAGCACCATGGCCAGCATGGTGCCCCTTTAACCTGTAAATAACTCATGGATTGAGTCCTAAAGCACCATTGCCAGCATGGTGCCCATTTAACCTGTAAGTAACTTGTGGATTGAGTCCTAAAACACCATGGCCAGCATGGTGCCCATTTAACCTGTAAGTAACTCATGGATTGAGTGCTAAAGTACCATGGCCAGCATGGTGCCCCTTTAACCTGTAAGTAACTCGTGGATTGAGTCCTAAAGCACCATGGCCAGCATGGTGCCCCTTTAACCTGTAAGTAACTTGTGGATTGAGTCCTAAAGCACCATGGCCAGCATGGTGCCCCTTTAACCTGTAAATAACTCATGGATTGAGTCCTAAAGCACCATGGCCAGCATGGTGCCCTTTAATCTGTAAGTAACTCGTGGATTGAGTCCTAAAGCACCATGGCCAGCATGGTGCCCCTTTAACCTGTAAGTAACTCATGGATTGAGTCCTAAAGCACCATTGCCAGCATGGTGCCCATTTAACCTGTAAGTAACTCATGGATTGAGTCCTAAAGCACCATGGCCAGCATGGTGCCCATTTAACCTGTAAGTAACTCATGGATTGAGTCCTAAAGCACCATGGCCAGCATGGTGCCCCTTTAACCTGTAAGTAACTCATGGATTGAGTCCTAAAGCACCATGGCCAGCATGGTGCCCATTTAACCTGTAAGTAACTCGTGGATTGAGTCCTAAAGCACCATGGCCAGCATGGTGCCCCTTTAACCTGTAAGTAACTCGTGGATTGAGTCCTAAAGCACCATGGCCAGCACAGTGCCCATTTAACCTGTAAGTAACTCGTGGATTGAGTCCTAAGGCACCATGGCCAGCACGGTGCCCATTTATCCTGTAAGTAACTTGTGGATTGAGTCCTAGAGCACCATGGCCAGCATGGTGCCTTTTTAACCTGTAAGTAACTCGTGGATTGAGTCCTAAAGCACCATGGCCAGCATGGTGACCATTTAACCTGTAAGTAACTTGTGGATTGAGTCCTAAAGCACCATGGCCAGCATGGTGCCCATTTAACTTGTAAGTAACTCATGGATTGAGTCCTAAAGCACCATGGTGAGCACGGTGCCCATTTAACCTGTAAGTAACTCAGAGATTGAGTCCTAAAGCACCATGGCCAGCATGGTGCCCCTTTAACCTGTAAGTAACTTGTGGATTGAGTCCTAAAGCACCATGGCCAGCACGGTGCCCATTTAACCTGTAAGTAACTCGTGGATTGAGTCCTAAAGCACCATGGCCAGCATGGTGCCCTTTAATCTGTAAGTAACTCGTGGATTGAGTCCTAAAGCACCATGGCCAGCATGGTGCCCATTTAACCTGTAAGTAACTTGTGGATTGAGTCCTAAAGCACCATGGCCAGCATGGTGCCCCTTTAACCTGTAAGTAACTCATGGATTGAGTCCTAAAGCACAATGGCCAGCATGGTGCCCCTTTAACCTGTAAGTAACTCATGGATAGAGTCCTAAAGCATCATGGCCATCATGGTGCCCATTTAACCTGTAAGTAACTCGTGGATTGAGTCCTAAACCACCATGGCCAATAAGATGCCCATTTAACCTGTAAGTAACTCATGGATTGAGTCCTAAAGCACCATGGCCAGCATGGTGCCCTTTTAACCTGTAAGTAACTCATGGATTGAGTCCTAAAGCACCATGGCCAGCATGGTGCCCCTTTAACCTGTAAGTAACTCGTGGATTGAGTCCTAAAGCACCATGGCCAGCATGGTGCCCATTTAACCTGTAAGTAACTTGTGGATTGAGTCCTAAAGCACCATGGCCAGCACGGTGCCCATTTAACCTGTAAGTAACTCGTGGATTGAGTCCTAAAGCACCATGGCCAGCATGGTGCCCATTTAACCTGTAAGTAACTTGTGGATTGAGTCCTAAAGCACCATGGCCAGCATGGTGCCCATTTAACTTGTAAGTAACTCATGGATTGAGTGCTAAAGCACCATGGTGAGCACGGTGCCCATTTACCCTGTAAGTAACTCATGGATTGAGTCCTAAAGCACCATGGCCAGCATGGTGCCCATTTAACCTGTAAGTAACTCGTGGATTGAGTCCTAAAGCACCATGGCCAGCATGGTGTCTATTTAACCTGTAAATAACTCATGGATTGAGTGCTAAAGCACCATGGCCAGCATGGTGCCCATTTAACCTGTAAGTAACTCATGGATTGAGTCCTAAAGCACCATGGTGAGCACGGGTCCCATTTAACCTGTAAGTAACTCGTGGATTGGGTACTAAAGCACCATGGCCAGCACAGTGCCCATTTAACCTGTAAGTAACTCATGGATTGAGTCCTAAAGCACCATGGCCAGCACAGTGCCCATTTAACCTGTAAGTAACTCATGGATTGAGTCCTAAAGCACCATGGCCAGCATGGTGCCCCTTTAACCTGTAAGTAACTCGTGGATTGAGTCCTAAAGCACCATGGCCAGCACAGTGCCCATTTAACCTGTAAGTAACTCGTGGATTGAGTCCTAAAGCACCATGGCCAGCACGGTGCCCCTTTAACCTGTAAATAACTCATGGATTGAGTCCTAAAGCACCATTGCCAGCATGGTGCCCATTTAACCTGTAAGTAACTTGTGGATTGAGTCCTAAAGCACCATGGCCAGCATGGTGCCCATTTAACTTGTAAGTAACTCATGGATTGAGTGCTAAAGTACCATGGCCAGCATGGTGCCCCTTTAACCTGTAAGTAACTCGTGGATTGAGTCCTAAAGCATCATGGCCATCATGGTGCCCATTTAACCTGTAAGTAACTCGTGGATTGAGTCCTAAAGCACCATGGCCAGCATGGTGCCCATTTAACCTGTAAGTAACTCATGGATTGAGTCCTAAAGCACCATGGCCAGCATGGTGCCCCTTTAACCTGTAACTCATGGATTGAGTCCTAAAGCACCATGGCCAGCATGGTGCCCATTTAACCTGTAAGTAACTCGTGGATTGAGTCCTAAACCACCATGGCCAGTACGATGCCCATTTAACCTGTAAGTAACTCGTGGATTGAGTCCTAAAGCACCATGGCCAGCATGGTGCCCTTTTAACTTTAACCTGTAAGTAACTCATGGATTGAGTCCTAAAGCACAATGGCTAGCATGGTGCCCATTTAACCTGTAAGTAACTCGTGGATTGAGTCCTAAAGCACCATGGCCAGCATGGTGCCCCTTTAACCTGTAAGTAACTCGTGGATTGAGTCCTAAAGCACCATGGCCAGCATGGTGCCCCTTTAACCTGTAAGTAACTTGTGGATTGAGTCCTAAAGCACCATGGCCAGCACGGTGCCCATTTAACCTGTAAGTAACTCGTGGATTGAGTCCTAAAACACCATGGCCAGCATGGTGCCCATTTAACCTGTAAGTAACTCATGGATTGAGTGCTAAAGTACCATGGCCAGCATGGTGCCCCTTTAACCTGTAAGTAACTCGTGGATTGAGTCCTAAAGCACCATGGCCAGCATGGTGCCCTTTTAACCTGTAAATAACTCATGGATTGAGTCCTAAAGCACCATTGCCAGCATGGTGCCCATTTAACCTGTAAGTAACTTGTGGATTGAGTCCTAAAGTACCATGGCCAGCATGGTGCCCCTTTAACCGGTAAGTAACTCGTGGATTGAGTCCTAAAGCATCATGGCCATCATGGTGCCCATTTAACCTGTAAGTAACTCGTGGATTGAGTCCTAAAGCACCATGGCCAGCATGGTGCCCCTTTAACCTGTAAGTAACTTGTGGATTGAGTCCTAAAGCACCATGGCCAGCATGGTGCCCCTTTAACCTGTAAATAACTCATGGATTGAGTCCTAAAGCACCATTGCCAGCATGGTGCCCATTTAACCTGTAAGTAACTTGTGGATTGAGTCCTAAAGCACCATGGCCAGCACGGTGCCCATTTAATGTGTAAGTACCTCGTGGATTGAGTCCTAAAGCACCATGGCCAGCACGGTGCCGATTTAACCTGTAAGTAATGCGTGGATTGAGTCCTAAAACACCATGGCCAGCATGGTGCCCATTTAACCTGTAAGTAACTCATGGATTGAGTGCTAAAGTACCATGGCCAGCATGGTGCCCCTTTAACCTGTAAGTAACTCGTGGATTGAGTCCTAAAGCACCATGGCCAGCATGGTGCCCATTTAACCTGTAAGTAACTCGTGGATTGAGTCCTAAAGTACCATAGCCAGCATGGTGCCCCTTTAACCTGTAAGTAACTCGTGGATTGAGTCCTAAGGCACCATGGCCAGCATGGTGCCCATTTAACCTGTAAGTAACTCATGGATTGAGTCCTAAAGCACCATGGCCAGCACAGTGCCCATTTAACCTGTAAGTAACTCGTGGATTGAGTCCTAAAGCACCATGGCCAGCATGGTGCCCATTTAACCTGTAAGTAACTCATGGATTGAGTCCTAAAGCACCATGGCCAGCATGGTGCCCCTTTAACCTGTAAGTAACTTGTGGATTGAGTCCTAAAGGACCATGGCCAGCATGGTGTCTTTTTAACCTGTAAGTAACTCGTGGATTGAGTCCTAAAGCACCATGGCCAACATGGTGCCCATTTAACCTGTAAGTAACTCGTGGATTGAGTCCTAAAGCACCATGGCAAGCATGGTGACCATTTAGCATGTAAGTAACTCGTGGATTGAGTCCTAAAGCACCATGGCCAGCATGGTGCCCTTTAACCTGTAAGTAAATCGTGGATTGAGTCCTAAAGCACCATGGCCAGCATGGTGCCCCTTTAACCTGTAAGCAACTCATGGATTGAGTCCTAAAGCACCATGGCTAGCACGGTGCCCCTTTAGCGTGTAAGTAAACTCATGGATTGAGTCCTAAAGCACCATGGCCAGAAGGGTGCTCATTTAACCTGTAAGTAACTCGTGGATTGAGTCCTAAAGCACCATGGCCAGCATGGTGCCCATTTAACTTGTAAGTAACTCATGGATTGAGTCCTAAAGCACCATGGCCAGCATGGTGCCCATTTAACTTGTAAGTAACTCATGGATTGAGTGCTAAAGTACCATGGCCAGCATGGTGCCCCTTTAACCTGTAAATAACTCATGGATTGAGTGCTAAAGTACCATGGCCAGCATGGTGCCCCTTTAACCTGTAAGTACCTCGTGGATTGAGTCCTAAAGCACCATAGCCAGCATGGTGCCCCTTTAACCTGTAAATAACTCGTGGATTGAGTCCTAAAGCACCACTGCCAGCATGGTGCCCATTTAACCTGTAAGTAACTCATGGATTGAGTCCTAAAGCACCATGGTGAGCACGGTGCCCATTTAACCTGTAAGTAACTCGTGGATTGGGTACTAAAGCACCATGGCCAGCACAGTGCCCATTTAACCTGTAAGTAACTCATGGATTGAGTCCTAAAGCACCATGGCCAGCATGGTGCCCTTTTAACCTGTAAATAACTCATGGATTGAGTCCTAAAGCACCATTGCCAGCATGGTGCCCATTTAACCTGTAAGTAACTTGTGGATTGAGTCCTAAAGTACCATGGCCAGCATGGTGCCCCTTTAACCTGTAAGTAACTCGTGGATTGAGTCCTAAAGCATCATGGCCATCATGGTGCCCATTTAACCTGTAAGTAACTCGTGGATTGAGTCCTAAAGCACCATGGCCAGCACAGTGCCCATTTAACCTGTAAGTAACTTGTGGATTGAGTCCTAAAGCACCATGGCCAGCACGGTGCCCATTTAATGTGTAAGTAACTCGTGGATTGAGTCCTAAAGCACCATGGCCAGCACGGTGCCGATTTAACCTGTAAGTAACTTGTGAATTGAGTCCTAAAGCACCATGGCTAGCATGGTGCCCATTTAACCTGTAAGTAACTTGTGAATTGAATCCTAAAGCACCATGGCTAGCATGGGGCCCCTTTAAGCTGTAAGTAACTCATGGATTGAGTCCTAAAGCACCATGGCCAGCATGGTGCCCCTTTAACCTGTAAGTAACTCATGGATTGAGTCCTAAAGCACAATGGCCAGCATCGTGCCCCTTTAACCTGTAAGTAACTCGTGGATTGAATCCTAAAGCACCATGGCCAGCACGGTGCCCTTTTAACCTGTAAGTAACTCATGGATTGAGTCCTAAAGCACCATGGCCAGCATGGTGCCCCTTTAACCTGTAAGTAACTCGTGGACTGAGTCCTAAAGCACCATGGCCAGCACGGTGCCCCTTTAACCTGTAAGTAACTTGTGGATTGAGTCCTAAAGCACCATTGCCAGCATGGTGCCCATTTAACCTGTAAGTAACTTGTGGATTGAGTCTTAAAGCACCATGGCCAGAAGGATGCTCATTTAACCTGTAAGTAACTCGTGGATTGAGTCCTAAAGCACCATGGCCAGCATGGTGCCCATTTAACTTGTAAGTAACTCATGGATTGAGTCCTAAAGCACCATGGCCAGCATGGTGCCCATTTAACCTGTAAGTAACTCATGGATTGAGTCCTAAAGCACCATGGCCAGCATGGTGCCCCTTTAACCTGTAAGTAACTCGTGGATTGAGTCCTAAAGCACCATGGCCAGCATGGTGCCCATTTAACCTGTAAGTAACTTGTGGATTGAGTCCTAAAGCACCATGGCCAGCATGGTGCTCATTTAACCTGTAAGTAATGCGTGGATTGAGTCCTAAAGCACCATGGCCAGCATGGTGCCCATTTAACCTGTAAGTAACTCATGGATTGAGTGCTAAAGTACCATGGCCAGCATGGTGCCCCTTTAACCTGTAAGTAACTCGTGGATTGAGTCCTAAAGCACCATGGCCAGCATGGTGCCCCTTTAACCTGTAAGTAACTCGTGGATTGAGTCCTAAAGCACCATGGCCAGCATGGTGCCCTTTAATCTGTAAGTAACTCGTGGATTGAGTCCTAAAGCACCATGGCCAGCATGGTGCCTCCTTAACCTGTAAGTAACTCGTGGATTGAGTCCTAAAGCACCATGGCCAGCATGGTGCCCCTTTAGCCTGTAAGTAACTCATGGATTGAGTCCTAAAGCACCATGGCCAGCATGGTCCCCATTTAACCTGAAAGTAACTCATGGATTGAGCCCTAAAGCACCATGGCCAGCATGGTGCCCCTTTAACCTGTAAGTAACTCGTGGATTGAGTCCTAAACCACCATGGCCAATAAGATGCCCATTTAACCTGTAAGTAACTCATGGATTGAGTCCTAAAGCACCATGGCCAGCATGGTGCCCCTTTAACCTGTAAGTAACTCGTGGATTGAGTCCTAAAGCACCATGGCCAGCACAGTGCCCATTTAACCTGTAAGTAACTCGTGGATTGAGTCCTAAGGCACCATGGCCAGCACGGTGCCCATTTATCCTGTAAGTAACTTGTGGATTGAGTCCTAAAGCACCATGGCCAGCATGGTGCCTTTTTAACCTGTAAGTAACTCGTGGATTGAGTCCTAAAGCACCATGGCCAGCATGGTGCCCATTTAACCTGTAAGTAACTTGTGGATTGAGTCCTAAAGCACCATGGCCAGCATGGTGACCATTTAGCATGTAAGTAACTCGTGGATTGAGTCCTAAAGCACCATGGCCAGCATGGTGCCCCTTTAACCTGTAAGCAACTCATGGATTGAGTCCTAAAGCACCATGGCTAGCACGGTGCCCCTTTAAGCTGTAAGTAACTCATAGATTGAGTCCTAAAGCACCATGGCCAGCATGGTGCCCCTTTAACCTGTAAGTAACTTGTGGATTGAGTCTTGAAGCACCATGGCCAGAAGGATGCTCATTTAACCTGTAAGTAATGCGTGGATTGAGTCCTAAAGCACCATGGCCAGCATGGTGCCCATTTAACCTGTAAGTAACTCATGGATTGAGTGCTAAAGTACCATGGCCAGCATGGTGCCCCTTTAACCTGTAAGTAACTCATGGATTGAGTCCTAAAGCACCATGGCCAGCATGGTGCCCCTTTAACCTGTAAGTAACTCGTGGATTGAGTCCTAAAGCACCATGGCCAGCATGGTGCCCCTTTAACCTGTAAGTAACTTGTGGATTGAGTCCTAAAGCACCATGGCCAGCAGGATGCTCATTTAACCTGTAAGTAACGCATGGCTTGAGTCCTAAAGCACCATGGCCAGCATGGTGCCCATTTAACCTGTAAGTAACTTGTGGATTGAGTGCTAAAGTACCATGGCCAGCATGGTGCCCCTTTAACCTGTAAGTACCTCGTGGATTGAGTCCTAAAGCACCATAGCCAGCATGGTGCCCCTTTAACCTGTAAATAACTCGTGGATTGAGTCCTAAAGCACCACTGCCAGCATGGTGCCCATTTAACCTGTAAGTAACTCATGGATTGAGTCCTAAAGCACCATGGTGAGCACGGTGCCCATTTAACCTGTAAGTAACTCGTGGATTGGGTACTAAAGCACCATGGCCAGCACAGTGCCCATTTAACCTGTAAGTAACTCATGGATTGAGTCCTAAAGCACCATGGCCAGCACAGTGCCCATTTAACCTGTAAGTAACTCGTGGACTGAGTCCTAAAGCACCATGGCCAGCACGGTGCCCCTTTAACCTGTAAGTAACTTGTGGATTGAGTCCTAAAGCACCATGGCCAGCATGGTGCCCCTTTAACCTGTAAGTAACTCATGGATTGAGTCCTAAAGCACCATGGCCAGCACAGTGCCCCTTTATCCTGTAAGTAACTCATGGATTGAGTCCTAAAGCACCATGGCCAGCATGGTGCCCCTTTAACCTGTAAGTAACTCATGGATTGAGTCCTAAATCACCATGGCCAGCATGGTGCCCCTTTAACTTGTAAGTAACTTGTGGATTGAGTCTTGAAGCACCATGGCCACCATGGTGCCTTTTTAACCTGTAAGTAACTCATGGATTGAGTCCTAATGCACCATGGCCAGCATGGTGCCCCTTTAACCTGTAAGTACCTCGTGGATTGAGTCCTGAAGCATCATGTCCAGTATTAGCTGCTGCTGCTGCCTACTTGCAAGGTGTCCATTATCCAGTGTTTTGGCAGGACTTCCATTTGCCCATGGTAATATCTGCATTAGATGCAATAAAGCAAGGTGGGTTACTTGTTAATAATGCACAGAGCAAAGTATGCATGACAGAGGCTAAATACTGAGGATGTGTAACATGAAAGGGGATTTCAGCAAAAAAAGGATAGTAGTAGAAATAAAGCTGACCTATAACAATCATTAAGAAACAAGTTATGGCTTTCTTGCAATTAGCTGGGTATTATCTGAAATTTTTATCCAATTCATCAGCGTAACCCGAAGGAGATGTGGCTTCAAAGTAAAGAGGATAGTGACAGCCAATACTGCTTTTGCACAGCAACAGGAAGCATTATACTCAGGGCTTCTGTTAGCATCTTCTGGTTTTACTAAATCATTTATAATCTAGCCATTCAGAATAATGGTTTAGGTTTTTGCCTTCCATGCACAAGGTACAAGGCTCAATCCTGATGTCCTGCCAATACCTGTATGGAGTTTGCATGTTTTGCCTGGGTCTTAGTAGGGTTCCTGTCACCTCCCAAAAACAAGCTGAGTGTTTCCACCTCAAATCCAACCATGGATGGAGCTGTGGGCAGCAGCACAGACTCTACATGGTGCCCTATGAGGGAACAGTTATATACACCAGCCACTTTGGGCATTGACTACATGACATGTCAGGGCTAGCCACTCAATGATATAAAATTGAAGACACAGATGTCCTCAGGGATTCATGCTAATGGTGGGAGGGGTATATTGTCCCCTTTTGCACAGTATGTGCCTGCCATAAAACTCAACAGCCCTGGTTCAGTAAGCTACTGACTGTTAGGTGTCCAGTTACCCAGCTTGGGTTACATGGGATACCTCTGTTGAGTGAAAGCTGGATGTATAACCAATCAACCAGCCAAACATGAACTAAGAATTGCTACACTCATTGAAGGTTCAATGACAGGACAGGGACTGCAAGTGGATGACATGATGATAAGGAGAAGGCTGGACAGCCAATATATCCAGGAGACAAAGATGGAATGGCAGTGCACCAAAGCCACTTGACTTGGGGTCCAGAGTCCACTACTCAGAAAGAATGCAAACTAGAAATGGTGTGGGAATTGTAATGAGGTACATGCTTCAGAGGACAGTGAGGGATATCATCAGAATTAGTGATAATCTCATGGCAATCGGACTTCAATGTAATGATAGGGCACAAATCATAATCTCAGCTTATGCCCCGAGGCAGGGTTCTGATAGTAAGGAAAAGAATGCATTCAGATAGCAGTTACAGGGCCTTCTAGATCAAGCAGGACAACATGAATTGGTGTTGCTAATGGGTTACCTGAATGCATATAGCAGGATAGACAGAACAGGATAAGAGGACTGCCTTGGTCCACATGGGTGGGGCAACAGGAATAAAGAAAGAGAGGCCATTCTAGATTTCTGTCTGGCAAATGACTTGATGGTGACCAACATGTGGTTTAGTATGAGGGACAGTCACCTGATCACATGCAAGAGTAGCCAACATGCAACTCAGGTAGACATCCTGCTAGTACGGAAAGGGCACTGGAGTGGAATCAGTAATTGCAAAGTCATCCACAGTGGAACAGTTGGCCCACAGCATAAACCACTGGTTGTCACAATCACCTGTAAGCAGTAGTCAGAGAAGGTGCTATGGTCAATGGAGACTAGACTAAAAATCTGGAGGTAATTGGAGAGAAAGTACAAGAGTTCAAGGAATTATTCAGAGCTCTAGCACCTCAAGAAGAAGATGAAATATGTGAATCTGAAGAAGAATGACAGCATCTCAAAACAGCATGTGTGAGAATGACAGAACTGATATGTGATAGAGCCAGGTAAGGAAATGAGGTACATAAGGAAAGCTGGTGGTGGAATGCAGAAGTCCAGGAAGTTATCAAAAGAAAGCAGGAGTGCAGGAAAAGCTGGGAAACAGAAAAGAAGGACCAGACAAAGAAGGAATAGTGTCTGACTAACAAAGAGGCTAAGAGAAGAGCTGCAGTAGCAAAGAACTAGGCATCAGAGGCACTCTACCAGCTTCTGGAAAGTGACTTGGTAGGTGGCACAAAGGAACTATATGAGCTTGCTAGTCAAAGATGAAAGATGAAGAAGACAGTCAGACACCCTCTGTAAAGGGATGGGTGTAACAACCTACTTACCAGCCCACAGAAAATCAAAAGCAGATGGAAGGAGTACTTTCAGCAGCTTCTGAAGGAAGAAAACCCCATAGAAGCTGTACTGCCTGAGACACAACCTACGATGAAAGAAGAGGAGGAGCCCACCCTAGAAGAAGTAAGAACAGCACCAAGGAAGATGAAGTCAGGGAAAGCAGCAGGCTCAGATGAGGTAATGGCAGATATGATCAAGATGTTGGGTGAGAAATGGCTCCTTAGGGTACTCTTTGCAATATGGAGAGAAAGGCATATCCAGGATGACTGGAAAATAAGCATAATAGTGCCAGTGGTCAAGGACAAAGGGGACATCCACAGCTACAGATGAATCAAACACCTTTCATATTCCATGAAAGTTCTGGAGAAGGTCATTGATAAATGGATACGCAGAATAGTAAAAAGTAAGTTGGAAGATGAGCAATTTGGATTCAGATCAGCATGCAGCACAACCAGCCTGATGTTTGCAGTGAGATATATGGATGAGAAGAAGTTATAGATGAGTAAAAAGTCCAAATGGGCATTCCTAGACCTGAAGAAAGCATATGACAATGGCCCAAGAAAGCTAATTTGGGCAGTCCCATTGTGGTTCCAAGTCCTAGAAACATTGGTAGAATATTGCAGGCTATGTACAAGCACCCAATGACTCAAGTACGAACAATGTTTGGTCTCACAGAGGGGTCCCCAGTGGAAGTGGATGTGCATCAGGTTCAGCTCTGAGTTCATTGCTGTTCATAACTGCTGATGGACTACCTAAGCAGACAGGTCAGAGGGGACAGATCAACAAAGTTGCTCTATGCCAACAATATGGCATTACAGGCAGACTCTGAGCAAGAACTTCAGCAAAGGATAGGGGAATTGAATGCAGAACTGAAGGCACATAGGACAAAACTGAATACAGATGAGCCAGCTATAATGGCAGCAAATGTTGAAATCAGAAGAAGCTAAAAACTGAGATAGAAGGGAAAATAGCGGAACAAGTTAACAGTTTCATGTATCTCAGAGGGGTAGTGGAAGAGAAGGGAAGTCTGAATGAGGAGATCAAAACTAGAATCAGAGGGGCTGCAGACAATTGGCACAGACTGTCAAGGGTAATGTATTACAGAAGAGTGCCAACGAAGCAGAAAAGTAAGGTGTACAAAACTTTGGTGCGACCAGTATTACTGCATGGTACAGAAACTTGGGAAGTAAAGTCAGAGTAGTAGAGGACACTAAAGGGACGGAGATGGAGGGTGTGAGACAGGTGGTATGATGTGAGACAGGTGCTACGATGTGAGACAGGTGGTACGATGTGAGACAGGTGGTACAATGTGAGACAGGTGGTACGATGTGAGACAGGTGCTACGATGTCAGACAGGTGGTACGATGCACACTGTGGGACAGATGAAGAAATGAAGACATCAGAGCAGAAACCAAAGAAGCTCAAATTGCAGAGAAGACGAAAGAGAACAGATGCAGGCACATGTAGAAGATTTGGGACAGACAGGAAGAAGGAAAGAGGAAAGAAGGAAATCCAGCAAAGAAATAGATGGATTGTGTGAGAAAAGACCTGCAACATTCAGGCATGAGTGTTGAAGAAGATAGGAGAGTGGCACTAAATCGAGAGAGATGGCAACAGCTGACACAACACCTCAACCCCATGTGGATCAATGGGAAAAGGGGACTGACGATGATGATGATGATGATTCTAAGTTATTCTGACACATCACCTCGAAGCTTAGAAATAGTGCTATCACAACATCCTGATGGGGGTGAGCACACAATATGTTTCCTAAGACACAACCATAGTAAAGCAGAGGCTAAGTGTTCTGTAACTGAAAGAGAATGTCTAGCTATTAAGTGGGTGCCTACCTCCCTAATATGCTATTACAAGGGAGGGAATTCATGCCTCCCCAAGGTTGCCATCAATATAAAGGTAAGAAGTCAGTGTTATCTAGATGATTCTTATCTTTGCAGGTGTTTAAATTCAAAGTTTAGAGTAGACCAGGCTTAACCCACCACAATGCAGATGTCCTGTCAAGGGCATATAGGTCAAGCCAGGGATGTTGTCAGTTTTAACAAAGTGTGGTGGATATCGCTAAATGATGAAGCATAAGTGACACAAAAATATGAAAATACTGACTTAAACGGTAGGTCTAGAACTTTTATAGTAAATATGGCGTAAATGAACTCTGTTGTTTTATGCTGTAAAAATCTTGCTGTCTGATCTGGACATGTTCCTGTAACAGCAGAGAGGAAAGTTTATGTATTACCCAGATCAGGTTTACTTAATTAAGCAACCAGTTACTAAAGACAGTAGATTACTTTGTCCTATCTTTCAAACCACGGCAATAGTGGGTAAATCTTCACATACCCACATCCACCCATCAGTTATTGCTTAATTATATTTTAATATTATTACAGAGGTTATATTTGCCAGAATTATTACTGAAAAAAATGTAAAGCCAGTCAGAACAGATGAGGTGAAAACTATTAGTAGAATTTCAAAATGAAAATAATTATAGTTTACACTACTTTTACATTTATTGGAGACGTTATTTATGCAATGTGATTCAACCATGAAAAGTCGAAAACTCAAAAGAGAGAATCACAAATGGTAGAATAAAAAAGGGAGAATCACAAAACACAAAAATTTAAGAGAATTTGGAAAAAAATATTTGGAGGGTTGGGTTTCCTAGAATTCCATGAGACACGTTAATAGGATCACCAAATGACGGAGGATAAGGAATTAAGGACCCCATTATTTCTTTGGAATTCATAGTGTTAATAATATGTTTCATAAAATCTTCAATAAAGAAAACTTTTATAAGTTATTTAGTTGTTCACTTTGTGGTAAATGTGCTACTCAGTGTTGTTGGATTGCACTAAGACAAAACTTCTAAGGATTTTCACATGTTGGCAGTTCATAACATATTAATGAAATTCTCTGTTATGCTGCCTAAGATTTATTTCCCCCATCCAGATACTCCAAGTAAGAGCTTGGACTCCATTATAGCAGCACTGCAAAGTCCTTTCATAAGACACCAGCTAAAGATGTAACTGATTTATTCTATGTCTGCATCCACGTTAATTTATTAAAAGAGAAATTGTCCAGTTGTTATATATATTTATAACAGATATTTAAAAAGACACAAGAAATGAAAAACTCTTTTTTGAATACCACCTAAAAAAGTAAACTTATTCATTCAGGGGAAAATAGCTTCAGCAAAACTGTATGACCATGTCAGTACTACTAACGATCTCTGTCCGAATACGATGATACAATAATGGTGCAAAGACATGTTGGATCCCTTAAGAAGTGATGAATTTTTAGAACTCTGGTAGTCTTATAAAAGCTATTTTCATTCTTTAGGGATCAAACTATGCAGCATAAGTTATAATATTGAACATATTTAATCCCAGTGAAAACAGAGTGGACCAATAAAACTAAGAAATATTGGCATGAATGTGATAGTACAAGGGATTGGCAACATATGTGTAGGAATTACCCTAAGAGGGATCGGCAACATATGTGAGGGACATGCCCTAAGAGGACTCAGCAAAATAATGGGGAAGCGCCCTAAGAGGGATCAGCAACATGTGTGGGGAAATGCCCCAAGAGGGATCGGCAACATATGTGGGGAAAGTGTCCTAAGAGGGATTGGTAACATATGTGGGGGAAGTGCCCTAAGAGGGATTGGCAACATATGTTGGAGAAGTGCCCTAAGAGGGATCGGCAACATGTGTGGGGAAAGTGCCCTAAGAGGGATCTGCAACATATGTGGGGGAAGTGCCCTAAGAGGGATTGGTAACATATGTGGGAGAAGTGCCCTAAGAGGGATTGGCAATATATGTTGGAGAAGTGCCCTAAGAGGGATTGGCAACATATGTGGGGGAAGTGCCCTAAGAGGGATCGGCAACATATGGTGGAGAAGTGCCCTAAGAGGGATTAGCAACATATGTGAGGGAGGTGCCCTAAGTGGGATCAGCAACATATGTGGGTGAAGTGCCCTAATAAATAACCTAACCTGGCAAAATACTTTAATAATAGAATATTATGACATATAAATATTGTGTAGATTATTAGAGAAACACAGATATATATATATATATATAAATAAAATAGTAGCCTTAGGCAGTACATCTACAACGACGATAATCCTTGAGCACTGGAATATACTTATTCCTCAAGATGATTAATTTCCAGTAGATAAATGGTGGTATCTTTTTAACTATTATATGAAATTTGTGAATCCGCAGTACAGATAGCCACCTGGCAGTGTAAACCTTGGCTCTAGATGAGTGTCACTTTTGAAGTTACAAAAACAAAAAACTAATGGAAAAGGTATGCACGACAAAGGCACAGCTAATATTTAAATAACTTTAATCCATGAAATATTTCATGGATTAAAGTTATTAAAATATTAGCTGTACTTTTGAAGTTACACCCACGACCCCATGTGCAAAAATTGGAAAAAGGGGTTGTGGATGGATGGGTGGATGAATGGATGACATTTGAGAATATTTGCGAATCCTAAAGAAGGTATAAGATGAATTCAAAAACAATTGTTAATCTTACTAATTAGTCAGTATATATGTTCATAGGTTCATAGGTGTATACTAGCCTAAAGACCACTAGGGCCCTTATAATCCTAGCCATGTGACCCAAATGTAAACCACAAATTTGATTTATTTAGGGGCTATTTACAGATTGCTTCTATCCATCAGAGACATAGGCAACAGACTAGGGGTGAATTTCTGATTGCCCATCCATTGATCCATGGGTAGGAACTCAGCATCACATGGCTGGGGGACTTGTTCCAGAGAACTGGATTTCTCTGAGAAACATATCTGCCTCTCCAACTTGTTCTATTTATGCCCCAAGCAAAATTTAGGTATTTTAATTAAGTAATTATGATACTGTTTGTTTTCTGGATGTGAAAAGGTCCATCAAAACATGGCCCAAGAATGCCTTGTAGGCTAGGCAAAGACCACATCTTAGAAGCCTGCACAATACTGAGTAAAGAGATATGGCTTTGAGATGATCAGTGAAGCATATTGTGTTCATTTCTGTATTCTTTTTGTAAGGAACCTTTCAAGATGTTCTAGCTGCTGCATGTGTCTGCTCAAGTACATAACGAAGGGGATATTATACTTTATGATGGGTCTGACGAAGGACGAGTAAAATGGTATGATGATGTGTCTGGATCTAGATGCCATGTGGTATGATGATGTGTCTGGATCTAGATGTTATGTGGTATGATGATGTGTCTGGCTCAAGATGTCATGTGGTATGATGATGTGCCCGGATCTAGATGTCATGTGGTATGATGATGTGTCGGGTCTATATTACCAAAGTGAAAAACCCTAAGCTCGAATACTGAAACATCGACCCCTATACCGCAAACCCTGAAAATCCCAAACGCACTAAACCGCAATAAAAAATATCAAACTGTCATAGTCGGCCAACCCCACCACTCACTACATGCTACCTACCCAAACAAAAGAAATAAACCACATAATGATAAGATGCCATGCGGTAGGATGATGTGTCTGGATCTAGATGCCATGTGGTATGATGATGTGTCTGGATCTAGATGCCATGTGGTATGATGATGTGTCTGGATCTAGATGTCATGTGGTATGATGATGTGTCTGGATCAAGATGTCGTGTGATATGATGATGTGTCCGGATCTAGATGTCATGTGGCATGATGATGTGTCGAGTCTATATTACCAAAGTGAAAAACTCTAAGCACAAATACCGAAACATCGACCCCTATACTGCGAACCATGAAAATCCCGAATGCATTAAACCGCGAAAAAAAATATTGAACTGTCAAAGTCGGCCAACCCCACCACCCGCTACATACTACCTACCCAAACCAAAGAAATAATCCACATGCATACACTAACCAAACCCTACTTCTAACCTAAACTAAAGCACCAAAACCCTACTTCCAACACTGCACTAAACCCCACAAACACAACTATCTATGCACTCTCCTTAACCCTTCCCTAACTCTAAGGTCCGTAACTACCGCACACATGCCCTGCAGACATACACCTAAACAAAATAAATAATTATATACATACAATTAAAAAACTCTACACCTAACACTACACTAACTGTTACATACATTACCTTAACCCAAATCCTAACACTAAAGTCCTATCGATTGCACACTTACCTTATGGAGCTATACCACAGATGGGCCAACCAAAACAAATTGACATTTTGAAATTCGCAGTTTTGAACGCTCAGGGTTTATGTACTTTGTGCAATACTGTTTGACAGCTTTGTATTTGCCTAAAGGGATTTTCAATCGCGTAATAGGAACCCAATGTGTCTGGATCTAGATGCCATGTGGTATGATGATGTGCTGGATTTAGATGTCATGTGGTATGATGATCTGTCTGGATCTAGATGTCATGTGGTATGATGAGGTATGAGGATCAAGATGTCATGTGATATGATGATGTGTCCGGATCTAGATGCCATGTGGTATGATGATGTGTCTGGATCTAGATGCCATGTGATATGATGATGTGTCTGGATCTAGATGTCATGTGGTATGATGATGTGTCTGGATCTAGCTGCCATGTGGTATGATGATGTGTCTGGATCTAACTGCCATGTGGAATGATGATGTGTCTGGATACAGATGCCATGTGGTATGATGATGTGTCTGGATCCAGATGCCATGTGGTATGATGATGTGTCTGGATCTAGAAGCCATGTGGTATGATGATGTGCCTGGTTCTGTATGCCATGTGGTATGATGATGTGTCTGGATATAGAAGTCATGTGGCATGATGATGTGTCTGGATCTAGATGTCATGTGGTATGATGATGTGTCTGGATCTAGATGTCATGTGGTATGATGATGTGTCAATCTAGATGTCATGTGGTAAGATGATGTGTCTGGATCTAGATGCCATGTGGTAGGATGATTTGTCTGGATACAGATGCCATGTGGTATGATGATGTGTCTGGATCTAGAGGTCATGTGGCATGATGATGTGTCGATCTAGATGTCATGTGGTAAGATGATGTGTCCGGATCTAGATGTCATGTGGTATGGTGATGTGTCTGGATTTGAATGCCATGTTCTTCCTTATAAGATGAGCAACAAAGAAGTATTTTTTACTACCTTGGATGTGTTGGTTGAAGGCTAGGTTAGTATCTACATGAGTTACTAACTTGGACATGTTGGTTGAAGGCTAGGTTATTATCTACATGAGCCACTACCTTGGACGTGTTGAAAGAAGGCTAGGTTAGTACCTACATGGGTTACTACCTTGAAAATGTTGGTGGAATGCTAGGTTACTACCTACATGAGTTACTACCTTGGACGTGTTGGTGGAAGGCTAGGTTAGTATCTACTTGACTTACTACCTTGGACATGTTGGTTGAATGCTAGGTTAGTATCTACATGAGTTACTACCTTAAATATGTTGGTTGAAGGCTAGGTTAGTATCTACATGAGTGACTACCCTGGACATGTTGGTTGAAGAGTAAGTTAGTATCTACATGGGTTGCTACCTTGGACATGTTGGTTGAAGGCTAAGTTAGTATTGAAATGAATTACTACCTTGGACGTGTTGCTTGAAGGCTAGGTTAGTATGTACATGAGTTACTACCTTGGACATGTTGGTTGAAGGCTAGGTTAGTGTCTACATGAGTTACTGCCTTGGACATGTTGGCTGAAGGCTAGGTTAGTATCCATATGAGTTACTTCCTTGGACATGCTGGTTAAAGGCTAGGTTAGTACCTGCATGAGTTACTACCTTGGACATGTTGGTTGAAGGCTAGGTTAGTGCCTACATGAGTTACTACCTTGGACATGGTAGAAAGCTAGGTTAGTATCTACATGAGTTACTACTTTGGATGTGTTGGTTGAAGGCTAGGTTATTACCTACATGAGTTACTACCTTGGATATGCTGGTTGAAGGCTAGGTTAGTAACTACATGAGTTACTACCTTGGACATGCTGGTTGAAGGCTAGGTTAGTAACTACATGAGTTACTTCCTTGGACATGTTGGTTGAAGACTAGGTTAGTATTTACGTGAGTTACTGACTTGGAAGTGGTTGAAGGCTTGGTTAGTATCTACATGAGCTACTGCCTTGGACATGATGGTTGAAGGATAGGTTAGTACCTACATGAGTAACTACCTTGGACGCATATTGGCTGAAGGCTAGGTTAGTACCTACATGAGTTACTAACTTGGACATATTGGTTGAAGGCTAGGTTAGTACTGATATGAGTTACTACCTTGTACATGCTAGTTGAAGTCTAGGTTAGTATCTACATGAGTTACTACATTGGACATGTTGATTGAAGGCTAGGTTAGTACCAACATGAGTAACTACATTGGACATGTTGGTTGAAGGCTAGGTTAGTACCTGCATGAGTTACTACCTTGGAAATGGTTGAAGGCTAGGTTAGTACCTTCATGAGTTACTACCTTGGATCTATTGGTTAAAGGCTAGGTTAGTACTTACACGAGTTATTACCTTGGATGTGTTGGTTGAAGGATAGGTAAGTATCTACATGAGTTACTACCTTGGACATGTTGGTTGAAGGCTAGGTTAGTAACTACATGAATTACTACCTTGGACATGGTTGAAGGCTAGGTTAGTACCTACAAGAGTTACTACCTTGGACATGTTGGTTGAAGGCTAGGTTAGTATCTACATGAGTTACTACCTTGGACATGTTGGTTAAAGGCTAGGTTAGTATCTACATGAGTTATTACTTTGGACATGGTTGAAGCCTAGGTTAGTATCTACATGAGTTACTACCTTGGACATGTTGGTTGAAGGCTAGCTTAGTATCTACATGAGCCACTACCTTGGACATTTTGAAAGAAGGCTAGGTTAGTACCTACATGAGTTACTACCTTGGACGTGTTGGTTGAAGGCTAGGTTACTATCTACATGAGTTACTACCTTGGACATATTGGTTGAAAGCTAGGTTAGTATCTACATGAGTAAGTACCTTGGACGTGTTGGTTGAAGGCAAAGTTAGTACCTACATGAGTTACTACCTTGAAAATGTTGGTGGAATGCTAGGTTACTACCTATATGAGTTACTACCTTGGACATGTCGGTGGAAGGCTAGGTTAGTATCTACTTGAGTTACTACCTTGGACATGTTGGTTGAAGGCTAGGTTAGTATCTACATAAGTTACTACCTTAGATATGTTGGGTGAAGGCTAGGTTAGTATCTACATGAGTGACTACCCTGGACATGTTGGTTGAAGAGTAAGTTAGTATCTACATGGGTTACTACCTTGGACATGTTGGTTGAAGGCTAAGTTAGTACTGAAATGAATTACTACCTTGGATGTGTTGCTTGAAGGCTAGGTTAGTATCTACATGATTTACTACCTTGGACATGTTGGTTGAAGGCTTGGTTAGTGTCTGCATGATTTACTACCTTGGACATGTTGGTTGAAGGCTAGGTTAGTATCCATATGAGTTACTTCCTTGGACATGCTGATTAAAGGCTAGGTTAGTACCTACATGTGTTACTACCTTAGACATGTTGGTTGAAGGCTAGGTTCGTATTTACATGAGTTACTGCCTTGGGCATGTTGGGTGAAGACCAGGTTAGTATCTGCATGAGTTACTACCTTGGACGTGTTGGTTGAAGGCTAGGTTAGTACCTACATTAGTTACTACCTTGGACATGGTGGAAAGCTAGGTTAGTATCTACATGAGTTACTACTTTGGATGTGTTGGTTGAAGGCGAGGTTATTACCTACATGAGTTACTACCTTGGACATGCTGGTTGAAGGCTAGGTTAGTAACTACATGAGTTACTACCTTGGACATGCTGGTTGAAGGCTAGGTTAGTAACTACATGAGTTACTTCCTTGGACATGTTGGTTGAAGCCTAGGTTAGTATCAATATGAGTTACTGACTTGGACATGGTTGAAGGCTAGGTTAGTATCTACATGAGCTACTGCCTTGGACATGTTGGTTGAAGGCTAGGTTAGTACCTACATGAGTAACTACCTTGGACATGGTTGAAGGCTAGGTTAGTACTATATGAGTTACTACCTTGGACGCATATTGGCTGAAGGCTAGGTTAGTACCAACATGAGTTACTAACTTGGAAATGGTTGAAGGCTAGGTTAGTACCTTCATGAGTTACTACCTTGGATCTATTGGTTAAAGGCTAGGTTAGTACTTACACGAGTTATTACCTTGGATGTGTTGGTTGAAGGATAGGTAAGTATCTACATGAGTTACTACCTTGGAGATGTTGGTTGAAGGCTAGGTTAGTAACTACATGAATTACTAACAAAACCAAGAAACAGCTCCGGGAACAAGCCAATAGATATCCAGGTGTCAAAATGAAAACGCCAAGTAAAAAACTCTCTTTTATTAACGCCAGTATATCCAAAGGAATTAAACACGTTTTCGTTGCTGAGGTGCAACTTCTTCAGACAATGAGAACAACTGCAAATAAGGTTTAAATACACTGATGTAGAGTGTCATGTGATTCTCATTAACCACTTACATATACATCTACAAAAGCTATACTATAAAAAATATTTTGTACATGAATCAACTGTTTGCATAAATACAACATAGTGATGTTAAAAACATTTAAAAAATAGTTGTCTAAAATGCCCTAAAATAAGGACCAAGGAATTTAATTACTTGTGAACATAATATACTTCTAAAAAATTGTATAATAATGACTACATCCTACTAGCCTTTAGTTTTAATATAGGCTTAATGGAAATGTAATCATTCAAGCCAGGTTTCTTATTTGACTCCAAAAAAATCTGCCAATGGGTTTCCCTTTCTTCCAATTTGGCTTGCCATGGTCCTCCCCTGGGGTCCACGTTGATCCTTTCTAAAACAAAGAATCTATATCTAGCTGTAGGACATGTCTGTGTATGTTTATATAAGGCATTGTTAATGTTCGCTTTCTGTACATCATACATGTGCTCGTATATCCTGCGTTTAAGAGTACGCTCTGTTTTGCCCACATAGTATGCTGGGCACTCTAAACAGATGGCAAGATATACTACTCTGGTGGAATTACAATTGTAATACTCCTAGCTTTAACCACTCTGTCTAAAGCTGTGATGGTAACTATCTCGTCCTGTAGGATGTAAGAACACTGTGGGCAGGTTCCGCATTTGTAGGTGCCTTTACGCACCCTTGTTGTTTTGTTTTGAATAGGGGCATGTTCTAATAAACTTTTAATGTTTTGCCCTACTGTAAACCATCTTTAATTCTTTTCTTTGAAACCTGGAAAGATCAGTAAAAGCCGTGAAAGCATCCCACTCCTGTGTGATAATTTCTCTAATAGCTGCTGAATTTGAACTGTATTGTGTAATGAAAGCATGTGAGAATTCGGCCTTGTTCTCGCCTTCTTTTTGCCCAGTTGGGTTGATACCTATACCCAATACTGGAGTATATTTGTCTTTTCTACCCTTCACCACCTGTTCCTGAATTTGGTTGATGAACTTAACCGGGTATCCCCTATCTTGAAACATGGACCTCAATTTGTTACATTCCATAAGAAAGTCTTCGTCCTCTGACGTCATACGTGAAATCCTCACATACTGTCCTTTCACAATACCTCTTTTCTGATGTATAGGATGGGAACTGTGGAAGTGGATGTAACTATTAGAGTATGTAGGTTTTCTGTATACGTTGGATTTAAAACCTCCTAATGCTTTTTTACTGAGAAGGACGTCAAGATACTCTACCCCATCTTCGTATATCTTATATGTGAATTTTAGGAAATCAGTTGTAGTAGCTAGATAATCCATAAATTCTTTTATCTCACCAATAGACCCTGTCCAAAAAATACAAATGTCATCTAAAACCTATAATAGGCTACCCAGTACTTTTGGAAGGCACTGTTAGTCACAAACTTACTTTCCCAAATGGAGAGAATGATGTCCATAAGTAGGGGCACAATTTGCCCCCATAGCGACTCCAGAGGTTTGCTTGTAATATTCTCCCCCAAAATGGATAAAGTTGTGGTGTAATACTAAATTCATTAAATTAATGATGAGAAAGCTATCTCTTTGATTAGCTTTAGGACAAGATGTTATCGCTTCTTCCAACCAATGTAGACCTGTTGCATGTGGAATAACAGAGAACAGGTCTACCACATCGATGGTAAGGAATTTAAGGTTGGGAACATTCAAATCCGGGGTAGTCTGTTTTAAAAAATCCCAGGAGTCCTTTAAAAGATGGGATGATCTAGGCCATAATTTCTTGAACTTGTAATCAAGAAATTTAGAAATGGTAGAAATTTTGGAACCTTGGGCCGCCACTATAGGTCGCATGGGGGTTCGAGGGATTTTTGTGGACCTTAGGAACCCCAAAAATAGATGGAACTTTGGGTTCCTGGTTGTGTAGTAAGGTATAAATGTTCTGTTCAATCATTCCTAGATCCAATAACCTTTGAATGGTCAAATCAATTTTTTTATAGGCTATGTTAATCTCGTTCAAAGATACCGTAGTGTATCTATTGATGTTGTTAAGAATATTCACCATTTTACCTTCATACAGAGCCTGGTCCATTATGACCATCCCCCCTCCCTTGTCCGGTTCCATAATACGAATGCTGGAATCCTGTCTCAATGATTCTAAAAGTGCTCTTTCAGAAAGTGTTAAATTAGTCACATGTTTATTCTTTGTTAAACTTTGCTTCCTAATCCTTTGTTCTATCCTCATTTCCAAATTCCTGAGCTGTGGGTGAAGGGGTGGATTAAATGTACTAGTCTTGTGTGGAATGTCTTCCTCATAATAATCTGAATATCCCATTAAGTTTTCTAGGTTGAGCTTTCTGATAAAAAGTTTCAAGTCAATAATAACTTGAGTCGTGTCACTAGATTTACTAGGGACATATTTAAGTCCCTTTGTAAATAACTTAAAAAAAGTATCTGTGACCTCCAAGTGACTGTAATTGTATATGGTAAAGCCCTCTGAGGTACTAATAGAGAAAGGAGAGAGAGAGTCAGTGGTGACCCCATACTGAAACTCCTCTAAAACCCCATCATCCCGTGTGATTTCCCTTAGTGCCTGTTGGAGTGGTTCCTCATGTTCCCCCTGTGTGGGGGACTTGGGGGCAAAAAAGACTGGGAAGTACTTCTCTGATTTCTGATCCTTTCGGACCTCCTAGGTAAAGGATCCATAACCCATTCATCTGGTCTGTCCGTACCCTGTTCTTGATCGTCTGTTAAATGCCCAGTAAAAGACACAGTCCTAGAATGAGTGTAATTCTTGTTGTATGAAGAAGGCGGGAAAGGGTATTGTTTACCCTCACTATATTCCCGAATATCCCTTTGCAGTTTTTTACATTTTCTTTTGATTATTATGTCACATTTGTTATCTATATCCTGCCTAATTTTGTAATATTTACTTTTATGTTCTTGAACCTGAAACAGTAAATCCGATACAATAGCTTGATTATGTTTGGTAATTTCCTTGTCCAGCACAACAATTTCCCTTTCATTATTTCGTACAATTGCTTGTACGATAGCTAACCCACAATTGTCAAATGCTGTTACAAGTTCTTGGTAGAATACACTATCCTTAACTACATTGTTGGGATATTTGTGTATTCTAAGTCCTTTAGGTACCAGTCGCTTGTCTAAACATTCTTGCAAGTACTTGTTATCCAAGTTAAGTCTGCGGTACCTGTACAAGCTGTTTTCCAGTTCAGTCATCGATTCCTGGAAACTGGTTGCTCTGACATTCGCTTGCTTCGGGCTCCGCACGGTAGTAAGCGATGGTATATCTCTATACCATTCTTCAAAACTTCCGACTGGCCTGTGTAGCGGTTCCGGTTCCCCGGTATGCCCTGACATGGGTGTTGTATCGGCTTGAAATAGCCTAGGAGTTCTTTGGAAATCCGTTGGTGGTATAGACTCTTCAGGTTCCGTGAGGACGTTGCCACTACCTAGTTGGTGCCCCATGTGTACTGTTCCTCCTGGACTTTCCGGTGTAGCGGTAGAATTGGTTCTCATCAGAACCTGCTGCAAGCCCTTGCCTAAGGGCACTAACAAGTGGATAAGCTCACTGAGTTGACCAGTGAGTTTACGTATTTCGCCCACTTCTGAGCGAAATGTAACTCCTGCGATATCGGCCATAGTAGTCTCTCCCAGATCCTCCATAAAGCACCAAACACACAAGTAGAGGGAAGCTGTATATTACAAACAAAACCAAGAAACAGCTCCGGGAACAAGCCAATAGATATCCAGGTGTCAAAATGAAAACGCCAAGTAAAAAACTCTCTTTTATTAACGCCAGTATATCCAAAGGAATTAAACACGTTTTCGTTGCTGAGGTGCAACTTCTTCAGACAATGAGAACAACTGCAAATAAGGTTTAAATACACTGATGTAGAGTGTCATGTGATTCTCATTAACCACTTACATATACATCTACAAAAGCTATACTATAAAAAATATTTTGTACATGAATCAACTGTTTGCATAAATACAACATAGTGATGTTAAAAACATTTAAAAAATAGTTGTCTAAAATGCCCTAAATAAGGACCAAGGAATTTAATTACTTGTGAACATAATATACTTCTAAAAAATTGTATAATAATGACTACATCCTACTAGCCTTTAGTTTTAATATAGGCTTAATGGAAATGTAATCATTCAAGCCAGGTTTCTTATTTGACTCCAAAAAAATCTGCCAATGGGTTTCCCTTTCTTCCAATTTGGCTTGCCATGGTCCTCCCCTGGGGTCCACGTTGATCCTTTCTAAAACAAAGAATCTATATCTAGCTGTAGGACATGTCTGTGTATGTTTATATAAGGCATTGTTAATGTTCGCTTTCTGTACATCATACATGTGCTCGTATATCCTGCGTTTAAGAGTACGCTCTGTTTTGCCCACATAGTATGCTGGGCACTCTAAACAGATGGCAAGATATACTACTCTGGTGGAATTACAATTGTAATACTCCCTAGCTTTAACCACTCTGTCTAAAGCTGTGATGGTAACTATCTCGTCCTGTAGGATGTAAGAACACTGTGGGCAGGTTCCGCATTTGTAGGTGCCTTTACGCACCCTTGTTGTTTTGTTTTGAATAGGGGCATGTTCTAATAAACTTTTAATGTTTTTGCCCCTACTGTAAACCATCTTTAATTCTTTTCTTTGAAACCTGGAAAGATCAGTAAAAGCCGTGAAAGCATCCCACTCCTGTGTGATAATTTCTCTAATAGCTGCTGAATTTGAACTGTATTGTGTAATAAAAGCATGTGAGAATTCGGCCTTGTTCTCGCCTTCTTTTTGCCCAGTTGGGTTGATACCTATACCCAATACTGGAGTATATTTGTCTTTTCTACCCTTCACCACCTGTTCCTGAATTTGGTTGATGAACTTAACCGGGTATCCCCTATCTTGAAACATGGACCTCAATTTGTTACATTCCATAAGAAAGTCTTCGTCCTCTGACGTCATACGTGAAATCCTCACATACTGTCCTTTCACAATACCTCTTTTCTGATGTATAGGATGGGAACTGTGGAAGTGGATGTAACTATTAGAGTATGTAGGTTTTCTGTATACGTTGGATTTAAAACCTCCTAATGCTTTTTTACTGAGAAGGACGTCAAGATACTCTACCCCATCTTCGTATATCTTATATGTGAATTTTAGGAAATCAGTTGTAGTAGCTAGATAATCCATAAATTCTTTTATCTCACCAATAGACCCTGTCCAAAAAATACAAATATCATCTAAAAACCTATAATAGGCTACCCAGTACTTTTGGAAGGCACTGTTAGTCACAAACTTACTTTCCCAAATGGAGAGAATGATGTCCGCATAAGTAGGGGCACAATTTGCCCCCATAGCGACTCCAGAGGTTTGCGTAAAGGCACCTACAAATGCGGAACCTGCCCACAGTGTTCTTACATCCTACAGGACGAGATAGTTACCATCACAGCTTTAGACAGAGTGGTTAAAGCTAGGGAGTATTACAATTGTAATTCCACCAGAGTAGTATATCTTGCCATCTGTTTAGAGTGCCCAGCATACTATGTGGGCAAAACAGAGCGTACTCTTAAACGCAGGATATACGAGCACATGTATGATGTACAGAAAGCGAACATTAACAATGCCTTATATAAACATACACAGACATGTCCTACAGCTAGATATAGATTCTTTGTTTTAGAAAGGATCAACGTGGACCCCAGGGGAGGACCATGGCAAGCCAAATTGGAAGAAAGGGAAACCCATTGGCAGATTTTTTTGGAGTCAAATAAGAAACCTGGCTTGAATGATTACATTTCCATTAAGCCTATATTAAAACTAAAGGCTAGTAGGATGTAGTCATTATTATACAATTTTTTAGAAGTATATTATGTTCACAAGTAATTAAATTCCTTGGTCCTTATTTTAGGGCATTTTAGACAACTATTTTTTAAATGTTTTTAACATCACTATGTTGTATTTATGCAAACAGTTGATTCATGTACAAAATATTTTTTATAGTATAGCTTTTGTAGATGTATATGTAAGTGGTTAATGAGAATCACATAACACTCTACATCAGTGTATTTAAACCTTATTTGCAGTTGTTCTCATTGTCTGAAGAAGTTGCACCTCAGCAGCAGCGTGTTTAATTCCTTTGGATATACTGGCGTTAATAAAGAGAGTTTTTACTTGGCGTTTTCATTTTGACACCTGGATATCTATTGGCTTGTTCCCGGAGCTGTTTCTTGGTTTTGTTTGTAATATACAGCTTCCCTCTACTTGTGTGTTTGGTGCTTTATGGAGGATCTGGGAGAGACTACTATGGCCGATATCGCAGGAGTTACATTTCGCTCAGAAGTGGGCGAAATACGTAAACTCACTGGTCAACTCAGTGAGCTTATCCACTTGTTAGTGCCCTTAGGCAAGGGCTTGCAGCAGGTTCTGATGAGAACCAATTCTACCGCTACACCGGAAAGTCCAGGAGGAACAGTACACATGGGGCACCAACTAGGTAGTGGCAACGTCCTCACGGAACCTGAAGAGTCTATACCACCAACGGATTTCCAAAGAACTCCTAGGCTATTTCAAGCCGATACAACACCCATGTCAGGGCATACCGGGGAACCGGAACCGCTACACAGGCCAGTCGGAAGTTTTGAAGAATGGTATAGAGATATACCATCGCTTACTACCGCGGCGGAGCCCGAAGCAAGCGAATGTCAGAGCAACCAGTTTCCAGGAATCGATGACTGAACTGGAAAACAGCTTGTACAGGTACCGCAGACTTAACTTGGATAACAAGTACTTGCAAGAATGTTTAGACAAGCGACTGGTACCTAAAGGACTTAGAATACACAAATATCCCAACAATGTAGTTAAGGATAGTGTATTCTACCAAGAACTTGTAACAGCATTTGACAATTGTGGGTTAGCTATCGTACAAGCAATTGTACGAAATAATGAAAGGGAAATTGTTGTGCTGGACAAGGAAATTACCAAACATAATCAAGCTATTGTATCGGATTTACTGTTTCAGGTTCAAGAACATAAAAGTAAATATTACAAAATTAGGCAGGATATAGATAACAAATGTGACATAATAATCAAAAGAAAATGTAAAAAACTGCAAAGGGATATTCGAATATAGTGAGGGTAAACAATACCCTTTCCCGCCTTCTTCATACAACAAGAATTACACTCATTCTAGGACTGTGTCTTTTACTGGGCATTTAACAGACGATCAAGAACAGGGTGCGGACAGACCAGATGAATGGGTTATGGATCCTTTACCTAGGAGGTCCGAAGGATCAGAAATCAGAGAAGTACTTCCCAGTCTTTGCCCCAAGTCCCCACACAGGGGAACATGAGGAACCACTCCAACAGGCACTAAGGAAATCACACGGGATGATGGGGTTTTAGAGGAGTTTCAGTATGGGGTCACCACTGACTCTCTCTCTCCTTTCTCTATTAGTACCTCAGAGGGCTTTACCATATACAATTACAGTCACTTGGAGGTCACAGATACTTTTTTTAAGTTATTTACAAAGGGACTTAAATATGTCCCTAGTAAATCTAGTGACACGACTCAAGTTATTATTGACTTGAAACTTTTTATCAGAAAGCTCAACCTAGAAAACTTAATGGGACATTTAGACTATTATGAGGAAGACATTCCACATAAGACTAGTACATTTAATCCACCCCTTCACCCACAGCTCAGGAATTTGGAAATGAGGATAGAACAAAGGATTAGGAAGCAAAGTTTAACAAAGAATAAACATGTGACTAATTTAACACTTTCTGAAAGAGCACTTTTAGAATCATTGAGACAGGATTCCAGCATTCGCATTATGGAACCGGACAAGGGAGGGGGGATGGTTATCATGGACCAGGCTCTGTATGAAGGTAAAATGGTGAACATTCTCAACAACATTAATAGATACACTACGGTATCTTTGAACGAGATTAACATAGCCTATAAAAAAATTGATTTGACCATTCAAAGGTTATTGGATCTAGGAATGATTGAACAGAACATTTATACCTTACTACACAACCAGGAACCCAAAGTTCCATCTATTTTTGGGGTTCCCAAGGTCCACAAAAATCCCTCGAACCCCCCGCTGCGACCTATAGTGGCGGCCCAAGGTTCCAAAATTTCTACCATTTCTAAATTTCTTGATTACAAGTTCAAGAAATTATGGCCTAGATCATCCCATCTTTTAAAGGACTCCTGGGATTTTTTAAAACAGACTACCCCGGATTTGAATGTTCCCAACCTTAAATTCCTTACCATCGATGTGGTAGACCTGTTCTCTGTTATTCCACATGCAACAGGTCTACATTGGTTGGAAGAAGCGATAACATCTTGTCCTAAAGCTAATCAAAGAGATAGCTTTCTCATCATTAATTTAATGAATTTAGTATTACACCACAACTTTATCCATTTTGGGGGAGAATATTACAAGCAAACCTCTGGAGTCGCTATGGGGGCAAATTGTGCCCCTACTTATGCGGACATCATTCTCTCCATTTGGGAAAGTAAGTTTGTGACTAACAGTGCCTTCCAAAAGTACTGGGTAGCCTATTATAGGTTTTTAGATGATATTTGTATTTTTTGGACAGGGTCTATTGGTGAGATAAAAGAATTTATGGATTATCTAGCTACTACAACTGATTTCCTAAAATTCACATATAAGATATACGAAGATGGGGTAGAGTATCTTGACGTCCTTCTCAGTAAAAAAGCATTAGGAGGTTTTAAATCCAACGTATACAGAAAACCTACATACTCTAATAGTTACATCCACTTCCACAGTTCCCATCCTATACATCAGAAAAGAGGTATTGTGAAAGGACAGTATGTGAGGATTTCACGTATGACGTCAGAGGACGAAGACTTTCTTATGGAATGTAACAAATTGAGGTCCATGTTTCAAGATAGGGGATACCCGGTTAAGTTCATCAACCAAATTCAGGAACAGGTGGTGAAGGGTAGAAAAGACAAATATACTCCAGTATTGGGTATAGGTATCAACCCAACTGGGCAAAAGAAGGCGAGAACAAGGCGAATTCTCACATGCTTTTATTACACAATACAGTTCAAATTCAGCAGCTATTAGAGAAATTATCACACAGGAGTGGGATGCTTTCACGGCTTTTACTGATCTTTCCAGGTTTCAAAGAAAAGAATTAAAGATGGTTTACAGTAGGGCAAAAACATTAAAAGTTTATTAGAACATGCCCTATTCAAAACAAAACAACAAGGTGCGTAAAGGCACCTACAAATGCGGAACCTGCCCACAGTGTTCTTACATCCTACAGGACGAGATAGTTACCATCACAGCTTTAGACAGAGTGGTTAAAGCTAGGGAGTATTACAATTGTAATTCCACCAGAGTAGTATATCTTGCCATCTGTTTAGAGTGCCCAGCATACTATGTGGGCAAAACAGAGCGTACTCTTAAACGCATGGGATATACGAGCACATGTATGATGTACAGAAAGCGAACATTAACAATGCCTTATATAAACATACACAGACATGTCCTACAGCTAGATATAGATTCTTTGTTTTAGAAAGGATCAACGTGGACCCAGGGGAGGACCATGGCAAGCCAAATTGGAAGAAAGGGAAACCCATTGGCAGATTTTTGGAGTCAAATAAGAAACCTGGCTTGAATGATTACATTTCCATTAAGCCTATATTAAAACTAAAGGCTAGTAGGATGTAGTCATTATTATACAATTTTTTAGAAGTATATTATGTTCACAAGTAATTAAATTCCTTGGTCCTTATTTTAGGGCATTTTAGACAACTATTTTTTAAATGTTTTTAACATCACTATGTTGTATTTATGCAAACAGTTGATTCATGTACAAAATATTTTTTATAGTATAGCTTTTGTAGATGTATATGTAAGTGGTTAATGAGAATCACATGACACTCTACATCAGTGTATTTAAACCTTATTTGCAGTTGTTCTCATTGTCTGAAGAAGTTGCACCTCAGCAACGAAAACGTGTTTAATTCCTTTGGATATACTGGCGTTAATAAAAGAAAGTTTTTTACTTGGCGTTTTCATTTTGACACCTGGATATCTATTGGCTTGTTCCCGGAGCTGTTTCTTGGTTTTGTTTGTAATATACAGCTTCCCTCTACTTGTGTACATGAATTACTACCTTGGACATGGTTGAAGGCTAGGTTAGTACCTACAAGAATTACTACCTTGGACATGTTGGTTGAAGGCTAGGTTAGTATCTACATGAGTTACTACCTTGGACATGTTGGTTAAAGGCTAGGTTAGTATCTACATGAGTTATTACTTTGGACATGGTTGAAGGCTAGGTTAGTATCTATATGAGTTAGTACCTTGGAAGTGTTGGATGAAGGCTAGGTTAGTACCTGCATGAGTTACTACTTTGGACATTTTGTTTGAAGGCTAGGTTAGTATATACATGAGTTACTACATTGGATGTGTTGGTTGAAGGCTTGGTTAGTACCTACATGAGTTACTACCTTGGATATGGTTGAAGGCTAGGTTTGTACCAACATGAGTTACTAACTTGGAAATGGTTGAAGGCTAGGTTAGTACCTTCATGAGTTACTACCTTGGATCTATTGGTTAAAGGCTAGGTTAGTACTTACATGAGTTATTACCTTGGATGTTTTGGTTGAAGGATAGGTAAGTATCTACATGAGTTACTACCTTGGACATGTTCGTTGAAGGCTAGGTTAGTACCTACAAGAATTACTACCTTGGACATGTTGGTTGAAGGCTAGGTTAATATCTACATGCGTTACTACCTTGGACATGTTGGTTAAAGGCTATGTTAGTATCTACATGAGTTATTACATTGGACATGGTTGAAGGCTAGGTTAGTATCTATATGAGTTAGTACCTTGGACGTGTTGGATGAAGGCTAGGTTAGTACCTGCATGAGTTACTACTTTGGACATGTTGGTTGAAGGCTAGGTTAGTATATACATGAGTTACTACATTTGATGTGTTGGTTGAAGGCTCGGTTAGTACCTACATGAGTTACTACCTTGGTCATGGTTGAAGGCTAGGTTTGAACCGGCATGATTTACTCCCTTGGACATGTCGATTGAAGGCTAGGTTAGTACCTACATGAGTTACTACCTTGGACATGGTAGCAGGCTAAGTTAGTACCTACATGAGTTACTACCATGGACTTATATTGGTTGAAGGCTAGGTTAGTACCTACATGAGTTACTACCATGGACGTATATTGGTTGTAGGCTAGGTTAGTACCAACATGAGTTACTACCTTGGACATGTCGGTTGAAGGCTAGGTTAGTACCAAAATGAGTTACTACCTTGGACATGGTTGAAGGATAGGTTAGTATCTACATGACTTACTACCTTCGACGTGTTGGGTGAAGGCTAGGTTAGTAACTACATGAGTTACTACCTTGGAAGTGTTGGATGAAGGCTAGATTAGTATCTACATGAGTTACAACCTGGGACATGCTGGTTGAAGGCTAAGTTAGTACCTACATGAGTTACTACCTTGGATATGTTGGTTGAAGGCTAGTATAGTATCTACATGAGTTACTACCTTAGACATGTTGGTTGAAGGCTAGGTTAGTATTTCCATGAGTTACTATCTTGGACATGTTAGTTGAAGGCTAAGTTAGTATCTACATGAGTTACTACCTTGGACATGGTTAAAGGCAAGGTTAGTATCTACATGAATTACTACCTTGGACGTGTTGCTTGTAGGCTAGGTTAGTATATACATGAGTTACTACGTTGGACATGTTGGTTGAAGGCTAGGTTACTGTCTACATGAGTTACTACCTTGGACATGTTGGTTGAAGACTAGGTTAGTATCTACATGAGTTACTTCCTTGGACGTATTGGTTGAAGGCTAGGTTAGTATGTGCATGAGTAACTACCTTGGACATGTTGGTTAAAGGCTTGGTTAGTATTTACATGAGTTACTACCTTGGATATGTTGGGTGAAGGCCAGGTTAGTACCTACATGAGTTACTACCTTGGACGTGTTGGTTGAAGGCTAGGTTAGTACCTACATGGGTTACTACCTTGGACATGGGTGAAAGTTAGGTTAGTAACTACATGTGTTACTATCTTGGATGTGTTAGTTGAAGGCTAGGTTAGTAACTACATGAGTTACTACCTTGGACATGGTTGAAGGCTAGGTTAGTACTACATGAGTTACTACCTTGGATGCATATTGGTTGAAGGCTAGGTTAGTACCTACATGAGTTACTACCTTGGATGTGTTGGTTGAAGGCTAGGTTAGTCCCTATATGAGTTAGTACATTGGACATGTTGGTTGAAGGATAGGTTAGTACCTACATGAGTTACTACCTTGGACATGTTGTTTGAAGGCTAGGTTAGTACCAACATGAGTTACTGCCTTGGACATGTTGGTTTAAAGTTTGCTTAGTACCTATATGACTTACTATCTTGGACATGGTTGCAGGCTAGTTTACTACCTACATGAGTTACTAGCTTTGACACATATTGCTTGACAGCTAGGTTAGTACCTACATGAGTTACTACCTTGGACATATTGGTTGAAGGCTAGGTTAGTATCTACATGAGTAACTACCTTGGACATGTTGGTTAAAGGCTAGGTTAGTATTTACATGAGTTACTACCTTGGACATGTTGGGTGAAGGCCAGGTTAGTATCTACATGTCTTACTACCGTGGACATATTGGATGAAGGTTCGTTACTACCTATGTGAGTTACTACCTTGCATGGGTTGGTGAAGGCTAGGTTAGTATCTACATGAGTTACCTCCTTGGACGTGTTGGTTGAAAGCTAGGTTAGTACCTACATGAATTTCTACTTTGAACATTTTGGTTGAAGGCTAGGTTAGTACTTACATGAGTTACTAGCGTGGATGTGTAGGTTGAAGGCTAGATTAGTATCTAGATGAGTTATTACTTTGGATGAGTTGTTTGAAGGCTAGGTTATTACCAACATGAGTTACTACCTTGGACATGTTGGGTGAAGTCTAGGTTAGTATCTACATGAGTTACTACTTTGGACAGGTTGGTTGAAGGCTAGATTAGTATCTACATAAGTTACTATCTTGGAAGTGTTGTTTGAAGGCTAGGTTAGTATATACATGAGTTACTACATTGGATGTGTTGGTTGAAGGCTTGGTTAGTACCTACATGAGTTACTACCTTGGATATGGTTGAAGGCTAGGTTTGTACCGACATGATTTACTCCCTTGGACATGTCAATTGAAGGCTAGGTTAGTACCTACATGAGTTACTACCTTGGACATGGTAGCAGGCTAGGTTAGTACCTACATGAGTTACTACCTTGGAAATGGTTGAAGGCTAGGTTAGTACCTTCATGAGTTACTACCTTGGATCTATTGGTTAAAGGCTAGGTTAGTACTTACATGAGTTATTACCTTGGATGTTTTGGTTGAAGGATAGGTAAGTATCTACATGAGTTACTACCTTGGACATGTTCGTTGAAGGCTAGGTTAGTACCTACAAGAATTACTACCTTGGACATGTTGGTTGAAGGCTAGGTTAGTATCTACATGCGTTACTACCTTGGACATGTTGGTTAAAGGCTATGTTAGTATCTACATGAGTTATTACATTGGACATGGTTGAAGGCTAGGTTAGTATCTATATGAGTTAGTACCTTGGACGTGTTGGATGAAGGCTAGGTTAGTACCTGCATGAGTTACTACTTTGGACATGTTGGTTGAAGGCTAGGTTAGTATATACATGAGTTACTACATTTGATGTGTTGGTTGAAGGCTCGGTTAGTACCTACATGAGTTACTACCTTGGTCATGGTTGAAGGCTAGGTTTGAACCGGCATGATTTACTCCCTTGGACATGTCAATTGAAGGCTAGGTTAGTACCTACATGAGTTACTACCTTGGACATGGTAGCAGGCTAAGTTAGTACCTACATGAGTTACTACCATGGACTTATATTGGTTGAAGGCTAGGTTAGTACCTACATGAGTTACTACCATGGACGTATATTGGTTGAAGGCTAGGTTAGTACCAACATGAGTTACTACCTTGGATATGTCGGTTGAAGGCTAGGTTAGTACCAAAATGAGTTACTACCTTGGACATGGTTGAAGGATAGTTTAGTATCTACATGAGTTACTACCTTCGACGTGTTGGGTGAAGGCTAGGTTAGTAACTACATGAGTTACTACCTTGGAAGTGTTGGATGAAGGCTAGATTAGTATCTACATGAGTTACAACCTGGGACATGCTGGTTGAAGGCTAAGTTAGTACCTACATGAGTTACTACCTTGGATATGTTGGTTGAAGGCTAGTATAGTATCTACATGAGTTACTACCTTAGACATGTTGGTTGAAGGCTAGGTTAGTATTTCCATGAGTTACTACCTTGGACATGTTAGTTGAAGGCTAAGTTAGTATTTACATGAGTTACTACCTTGGACATGGTTAAAGGCAAGGTTAGTATCTACATGAATTACTACCTTGGACGTGTTGCTTGTAGGCTAGGTTAGTATATACATGAGTTACTACGTTGGACATGTTGGTTGAAGGCTAGGTTACTGTCTACATGAGTTACTACCTTGGACATGTTGGTTGAAGACTAGGTTAGTATCTACATGAGTTACTTCCTTGGACGTATTGGTTGAAGGCTAGGTTAGTATGTGCATGAGTAACTACCTTGGACATGTTGGTTAAAGGCTTGGTTAGTATTTACATGAGTTACTACCTTGGATATGTTGGGTGAAGGCCAGGTTAGTACCTACATGAGTTACTACCTTGGACGTGTTGGTTGAAGGCTAGGTTAGTACCTACATGGGTTACTACCTTGGACATGGGTGAAAGTTAGGTTAGTAACTACATGTGTTACTATCTTGGATGTGTTAGTTGAAGGCTAGGTTAGTACTACATGAGTTACTACCTTGGATGCATATTGGTTGAAGGCTAGGTTAGTACCTACATGAGTTACTACCTTGGATGTGTTGGTTGAAGGCTAGGTTAGTCCCTATATGAGTTAGTACATTGGACATGTTGGTTGAAGGATAGGTTAGTACCTACATGAGTTACTAGCTTGGACATGTTGTTTGAAGGCTAGGTTAGTACCAACATGAGTTACTGCCTTGGACATGTTGGTTTAAAGTTTGCTTAGTACCTATATGACTTACTATCTTGGACATGGTTGCAGGCTAGTTTACTACCTACATGAGTTACTAGCTTTGACACATATTGCTTGACAGCTAGGTTAGTACCTACATGAGTTACTACCTTGGACATATTGGTTGAAGGCTAGGTTAGTATCTACATGAGTAACTACCTTGGACATGTTGGTTAAAGGCTAGGTTAGTATTTACATGAGTTACTACCTTGGACATGTTGGGTGAAGGCCAGGTTAGTATCTACATGTCTTACTACCGTGGACATATTGGATGAAGGTTACGTTACTACCTATGTGAGTTACTACCTTGCATGGGTTGGTGAAGGCTAGGTTAGTATCTACATGAGTTACCTCCTTGGACGTGTTGGTTGAAAGCTAGGTTAGTACCTACATGAATTTCTACTTTGAACATTTTGGTTGAAGGCTAGGTTAGTACTTACATGAGTTACTAGCGTGGATGTGTTGGTTGAAGGCTAGATTAGTATCTAGATGAGTTATTACTTTGGATGAGTTGTTTGAAGGCTAGGTTATTACCAACATGAGTTACTACCTTGGACATGTCGGGTGAAGTCTAGGTTAGTATCTACATGAGTTACTACTTTGGACAGGTTGGTTGAAGGCTAGATTAGTATCTACATAAGTTACTACCTTGGAAGTGTTGTTTGAAGGCTAAGTTAGTATATACATGAGTTACTACCTTGGATGTGTTGGTTGAAAGCAAGGTTAGTACCTACATGAGTTACTACCTGGGACATGTTGGTTAAAGGCTTGGTTAGTATCTACGTCAGCTACTACCTTGGACATGTTGGTTGAAGGCTAGGTTAGTATCTACATTAGTTACTACCTTGGACATGTTGGTTAAAGGCTAGGTTAGTATCTACATGAGTTACTACTTTGGACATGTTGGTTAAAGGCTAGGTTAGTATCTACATGAGTTACTACCTTGGACGTCTTGGTTGAAGGCTAGGTAGAAACTCATGTAGATACTACGTGAGTTACTACCTTGGACGTGTTGGATGAAGGGTAGGTTAGTACCTACATGAGTTACTACCTTGGACATGGTTGAAGGCTAGGTTAGTACTATATGAGTTACTACCTGGGACGCATATTGGCTGAAGGCTGGGTAAGTAACTACATGAGTTACTACCTTGGACATGCTGGTTGAAGTCTTGGTTAGTACCTACATGAGTTACTACCTTGGACGTGTTGGTTGAAGGCTAGGTTAGTACCTACATGAGTTACTACGTTGGACATGTTGGTTGAAGGCTAGGTTAGTACCTACATGCATTACTACTTTGGTTATATTGGTAAAAGGCTAGGTTAGTACATACATGAGTTACTACCTTGAACATGTTGGATGAAGGCTAGGTTAGTATCTACATGAGTTACTACCTTGGACATGTTGGTTGAAGGTTAGGTTAGTACCTACATGAATTGCTACCTTGGACATGGTTGAAGGCTAGGTTAGTACTATATGAGTTACTACCTGGGATGCATATTGGCTGAAGGCTAGGTAAGTACCTACAAGAGTTACTACCTTGGACATGCTGATTGAAGTCTTGGTTAGTATCTACGTGAATTACTACCTTGGATGTGTTGGATGAAGGCTAGGTTAGTATCTACATGAGTTACTACCTTGGATGTGCTGCTTGAAGGCTATGTTAGTATCTACATAATTTACTACTTTGGACATTTTGGCTAAAGGCTAGGTTGTATCTACATGAGTTACTACTATGGACATGGTTGAAAGCTAGGTTAGTATCTATATGTGTTACAACCTTGGATGTTTTGGTTGAAGGCTAGGTTAGTACCAACATGAGTTACTACCTTGGACATGTTGGGTGAAGTCTAGGTTAGTATCTACATGAGTTACTACTTTGGACAGGTTGGTTGAAGGCTAGATTAGTATCTACATAAGTTACTACCTTGGAAGTGTTGTTTGAAGGCTAAGTTAGTATATACATGAGTTACTACCTTGGATGTGTTGGTTGAAAGCAAGGTTAGTACCTTCATGAGTTGCTACCTGGGACATGTTGGTTAAAGGCTTGGTTAGTATCTACGTCAGCTACTACCTTGGACATGTTGGTTGAAGGCTAGGTTAGTATCTACATGAGTTACTACCTTGGACATGTTGGTTAAAGGCTAGGTTAGTATCTACATGAGTTACTACTTTGGACATGTTGGTTAAAGGCTAGGTTAGTATCTACATGAGTTACTACCTTGGACATGTTGGTTGAAGGTTAGGTTAGTACCTACATGAATTGCTACCTTGGACATGGTTGAAGGCTAGGTTAGTACTATATGAGTTACTACCTGGGATGCATATTGGCTGAAGGCTAGGTAAGTACCTACAAGAGTTACTACCTTGGACATGCTGATTGAAGTCTTGGTTAGTATCTACGTGAATTACTACCTTGGATGTGTTGGATGAAGGCTAGGTTAGTATCTACATGAGTAACTACCTTGGACATGTTGGTTAAAGGCTAGGTTAGTATTTACATGAGTTACTACCTTGGACATGTTGGGTGAAGGCCAGGTTAGTATCTACATGTCTTACTACCGTGGACATATTGGATGAAGGTTACGTTACTACCTATGTGAGTTACTACCTTGCATGGGTTGGTGAAGGCTAGGTTAGTATCTACATGAGTTACCTCCTTGGACGTGTTGGTTGAAAGCTAGGTTAGTACCTACATGAATTTCTACTTTGAACATTTTGGTTGAAGGCTAGGTTAGTACTTACATGAGTTACTAGCGTGGATGTGTAGGTTGAAGGCTAGATTAGTATCTAGATGAGTTATTACTTTGGATGAGTTGTTTGAAGGCTAGGTTATTACCAACATGAGTTACTACCTTGGACATGTTGGGTGAAGTCTAGGTTAGTATCTACATGAGTTACTACTTTGGACAGGTTGGTTGAAGGCTAGATTAGTATCTACATAAGTTACTACCTTGGAAGTGTTGTTTGAAGGCTAAGTTAGTATATACATGAGTTACTACCTTGGATGTGTTGGTTGAAAGCAAGGTTAGTACCTACATGAGTTACTACCTGGGACATGTTGGTTAAAGGCTTGGTTAGTATCTCGTCAGCTACTACCTTGGACATGTTGGTTGAAGGCTAGGTTAGTATCTACATTAGTTACTACCTTGGACATGTTGGTTAAAGGCTAGGTTAGTATCTACATGAGTTACTACTTTGGACATGTTGGTTAAAGGCTAGGTTAGTATCTACATGAGTTACTACCTTGGGCGTATTGGTTGAAGGCTAGGTAGAAACTCATGTAGATACTACGTGAGTTACTACCTTGGACGTGTTGGATGAAGGGTAGGTTAGTACCTACATGAGTTACTACCTTGGACATGGTTGAAGGCTAGGTTAGTACTATATGAGTTACTACCTGGGACGCATATTGGCTGAAGGCTGGGTAAGTAACTACATGAGTTACTACCTTGGACATGCTGGTTGAAGTCTTGGTTAGTACCTACATGAGTTACTACCTTGGACGTGTTGGTTGAAGGCTAGGTTAGTACCTACATGAGTTACTACGTTGGACATGTTGGTTGAAGGCTAGGTTAGTACCTACATGCATTACTACTTTGGTTATATTGGTAAAAGGCTAGGTTAGTACATACATGAGTTACTACCTTGAACATGTTGGATGAAGGCTAGGTTAGTATCTACATGAGTTACTACCTTGGACATGTTGGTTGAAGGTTAGGTTAGTACCTACATGAATTGCTACCTTGGACATGGTTGAAGGCTAGGTTAGTACTATATGAGTTACTACCTGGGATGCATATTGGCTGAAGGCTAGGTAAGTACCTACAAGAGTTACTACCTTGGACATGCTGATTGAAGTCTAGGTTAGTATCTGCATGCATTACTACCTTGGATGTGTTGGATGAAGGCTAGGTTAGTATCTACATGAGTTACAAGCTTGGATGTGTTGGTTGAAGGTTAGGACAGTATCTACATGAGTTACTACCTTGGACTCTTTGGCTAAAGGCTAGGTTGTATCTACATGAGTTACTACTATGGACATGGTTGAAGGTTAGGACAGTATCTACATGAGTTACTACCTTGGACTCTTTGGTTGAAGGCTAAGTTAATATCTACATGAGTTACTTCCTTGGATGTGTTGGTTGAAGGCTAGGTTAGTATCTACATATGTTACTATTTTGGAAGTGTTGGTTGAAGGCTAGGTTAGTATCTACATGAGTTACTACCTTGGAAGTGTTGTTTGAAGGCTAAGTTAGTATATACATGAGTTACTACCTTGGATGTGTTGGTTGAAAGCAAGGTTAGTACCTTCATGAGTTGCTACCTGGGACATGTTGGTTAAAGGCTTGGTTAGTATCTACGTCAGCTACTACCTTGGACATGTTGGTTGAAGGCTAGGTTAGTATCTACATGAGTTACTACCTTGGACATGTTGGTTAAAGGCTAGGTTAGTATCTACATGAGTTACTACTTTGGACATGTTGGTTAAAGGCTAGGTTAGTATCTACATGAGTTACTACCTTGGACGTCTTGGTTGAAGGCTAGGTAGAAACTCATGTAGATACTACGTGAGTTACTACCTTGGACGTGTTGATTGAAGGGTAGGTTAGTACCTACCTGAGTTACTACCTTGCATGCATTGGTTAAAGGCTAGGTTAGTATCTACATGAGTTACTTCCTTGGATGCATATTGGCTGAAGGCTGGGTAAGTAACTACATGAGTTACTACCTTGGACATGCTGGTTGAAGTCTTGGTTAGTACCTACATGAGTTACTACCTTGGACGTGTTGGTTGAAGGCTAGGTTAGTACCTACATGAGTTACCACGTTGGACATGTTGGTTGAAGGCTAGGTTAGTACCTACATGCATTACTACTTTGGTTATATTGGTAAAAGGCTAGGTTAGTACATACATGAGTTACTACCTTGAACATGTTGGATGAAGGCTAGGTTAGTATCTACATGAGTTACTACCTTGGACATGTTGGTTGAAGGTTAGGTTAGTACCTACATGAATTGCTACCTTGGACATGGTTGAAGGCTAGGTTAGTACTATATGAGTTACTACCTGGGATGCATATTGGCTGAAGGCTAGGTAAGTACCTACAAGAGTTACTACCTTGGACATGCTGATTGAAGTCTTGGTTAGTATCTACGTGAATTACTACCTTGGATGTGTTGGATGAAGGCTAGGTTAGTATCTACATGAGTTACTACCTTGGATGTGCTGCTTGAAGGCTATGTTAGTATCTACATAATTTACTACTTTGGACATGTTGGCTAAAGGCTAGGTTGTATCTACATGAGTTACTACTATGGACATGGTTGAAAGCTAGGTTAGTATCTATATGTGTTACAACCTTGGATGTTTTGGTTGAAGGCTAGGTTAGTACCAACTTGAGTTACTTTCTTGGACATGTTGGTTAAAGGCTAGGTTAGTACCGACATGAGTTACTACCCTGGACATGTTGGTTGAAGGCTAGGTTAGTAGCTGTATGAGTTACTACCTTGGACATGGTAGCATGCAAGGTTAGTACCTACTTGAGTTACTACCTTGGACGCATATTGGTTGACTTCTAGGTTAGTACCTACATGAGTTACTACCTTGGACATATTAATAATAAAAAAATTAGAGCTCGAGGACGACATGTACAGGCTGCAGCGGTATGCCTGGCAAAGACAGCATTTGGAGGCATGCCTACACCATTGCATCATGCCGAGGGGGATGAGAGTCCTCTGCATGCCGACATATGGAGAGACACATCCGATACTCCTTAAGAAATGGCAGGACCTCAACATTGATCTCGGCTACAGGTACATGAAGTTATTGCTTGAGTATTTTAATCCAATAGAAAATGAATTACGTAATAAGATTGACCTTACATTTAAAGACCTGAATGACCGTTTCAAAACAGAGTATTGTACTAGGAGAATGCGCAATATTTGCCTTCAAGTTAATGCTTTCAGTGAGAGGCTGAAAGCAACTAAGCTACGTAAACTGCAAAGAGATTTTCATGATTTTGCATCTCGGCAAATATTTGTATGGCCGAGACATAATACTGTCATTCAAAACGCAAGTAGTAACACTAATAATGTAAATCCTTTACTATCCAATGATTTATCTACCAATATTCCCACTGTTATGGCCAAGTCTGTTCGTAGCATGAATGACTTTCTAGAAAATAATGAACTATTACCAGCTTCATCTTTGGAGGGGGTTAATGCCACTTTCTCCACTGTGTCTGACATGCCCCCCCCCCCCAATCAGCAAGCTCTGAAACATTTACCCAGTAATTTAGGAGCTAGACCGAAGGATTCACGTCTTGACAATTCTTCTTGTCCTTCTCCCTCTTCTTTTTTACCTTACCCCGTAAAGCAACAATTTTACAGCAGAGGTCGATCAATGAGTCGAGGACCAAGGAAAAGGAAACTTTCAAGAGACAGCAACAACCCCGTAAGAAGAACAAGAATGTGACTGAACTGTTATATAATTACTCTGGTTTTTCTTTTTCTGATGCTGACATTTCATTATTGAATCGGGGACTTAACTTTATTCCTGCTTGCCCTGATACTATTAATCAACTACTCATTGACCTGAGATTATTTTGCAGACAAGTTGCTTTGAAATTGTTTTTTAAAGACAAAGCTGATGCTACCAATGTCACTGTGAAAACTATTTTTAAACGCAAAAGCACTTTCATACCTCCATTCACACACAACATTGAATGTTTTTTAAACCTATGTGAACAAGATTTTTATAAATTATTTTCTACTAGGATAAAACCTAGTTTTTACAATCTTACTTCAGAGGAATTTGCCTCATTAAAACACTTGAGTAACTGCAATGATATTACTATCAAACCAGCTGACAAAGGTGGTGGGGTAGTCATTTTAGATACTGCTGACTACAATGTGAATATGCATTCAATGCTTGATGATGATGCAACATATATTAGAATGAAGTTATATGATATTAACAAAATTATCAAAAATGTACATGATGTCTTGTATGACCTTTTAATTTGTAGACAAATCAGTGAAGAAATGTATAACTATTTGTTTATTGATAATCCCACTATACCAATAATTAAGGGATTACCGAAAATTCACAAGAACCAGTACCCCATACCATTAAGACCCATAGTTTCGGGCGACAACTGGGTTACTGCCAACATCTCTTCTTTTATTGAATTTTTACTTAGACCTGTAGTTGATTCTTTTACATCCATTTTAAAAGACACATATCAACTGCTTGATTATTTATCAGAGGTCCGTTTAGCCCTCAATGAACAGCCATATCTCCTGATCACCTTAGACGTGAAAAATCTCTTCACGTCTATACCAAATGACCTAGGCATTGAAGCTGTAAGAGAGCTATTATTAAAAGAGACATCTTTCACTAATGATAGGTTACTACTGATAGGTGAACTTTTAGATTTAGTTCTCAACAACAATGCTTTCATGTTTTTAAATAATTATTATTTACAAAAATGGGGGGTGGCAATGGGCACTCCTTGTGCCAATATGTATGCCAACTT